>NW_004524635.1:2836571-2851941 GCF_000260255.1 Octodon degus
AGAGAGAGAGAGAGAGAGAGAGAGAGAGAGAGAGAAAGAAAGAAAGAAAGAAAGAAAGAAAGAAAGAAAGAAAGAAAGAAAGAAAGAAAACACAGAGAAGGAATAAAACTTCAATGGCTGAACAGAAAATACTGGTTTCCAATTTCACTCAAGGAAGAAGCTTCAAAGCAGGTAGATTTTTCAAAGTAATGAAAGGCAGAGGATGAGCTTTTGAAATCACAGAAACAGCAAGATGCTTCATTGCTGTGTATATTCCCATGAATATTTCAACCTAATCCCATGAACGCCATTTGAAAACAAATGTTATATTTTATTCAGTTTTCTCAGTTTAATGTAAGAACTCCTCATTTGTGTCACATGTGTGCATAAAAAATTGAGACTTCAGAGCTGGAGAGATAGCACAGCAGTCTAAGAGCCTGCCTGGCATGCATAAGGACCCAGGTGTGATCCCCAGTACCATATGCCACACTGGCCTAGGACTTCTGGGCATGCTGTGCCACTGGAAATGTAATCCCAGCACTGGGGAGGCTGAGACAGAAAGATCACTATGAGTCCAAGCTGCACAATGAGACTCTGTACCAAATAAACAAATGCTGGCAAGATAGTTCAGTAGACTAAGCTCCTGCTTAGGCAAGCACAGGGACTGTGGTTCAATCCCCAGTACCACATGCCACACCTGCCCTGTCCCCAGGCACGCTGAGCCAGCCCTTGAGACCTGGTGTGGTGGCACATGCCTGTAATCCAGCGCTGGGTAGGCTAAGACAGAAAGATCACTATGAGTCCAAGCTATGAAGTGAGACCCTGTACCAAATACACAAACAAAAAATAAGTGAATAAACGTTGAGATTTCATTTAAAACAAATGGATTCCACTGCAATACCACCATGGTTATTTTTATCTACCTGACTTAAACAAGAAGGAAAAGCTTACAAATATTTCTCTTGTCCCAAGGCCTTTGAAATTGCTAGAGGTTATTATAACCTGATTTGTGAGCTTAGCCAGTTAGCAGTTCAGTATTACAAAGCTGAGGAGCAAAGCCATCTTCTTTAAGAGACAAACAACCTTAAATAAGATAATTCTCTCTAGCAAAAAAAAAAAAAAATTACATCTTATACAGCTGCTATAAGAAACATTAATACTTTTAAGGTTTCAGATCAATAGTCCTTGAATCTATTAAAGAAAAACTGTCAAGATTACAAAAATAGACCATTCTTAGTAAAGATACTTCACACAAAAACTCAGCTTTATGATAACAAGTAAAGAATTAAATTAACTGAAGTATTATGACAAATAATATACAAATATTTTTTTACCCTTTCTAATCTTCTCTCAAAGAAGGGCAATGACTAAATCAATGTTTTCCATTTCCTTAAGCCCTTGTGTTAATGGTTTCTTAAAATTTTTCAGCAAGTAACACTAAAATCATTTCAACTGTAATTTTAACCAAAACAGAGTGAGGGAATCTATTTCTGCCTTAGCAAAGCTCTTTCTTTTTTCATGAAACTCAATTGAAAAGGGCATAGTAAAACAGCTATTTTTATCTATTTTTGATAAGTGAATAAATTCATCTAACCATCTGAAAAGGAAACCTGAAAATCCAAAGAGACTTGTATTAGTCATCCATTGTTACATTAAACATTATCCCAAAACAATACAGTTTTTAATATTACACATTTTTGTGGGTCAGGTATTTGGAAGCAGTTTAACTAAATGCTTTCAGGACTAGTCTGAGGTTGTAGTTAACATGTTGGCCAAGGCTAAGTTCATCTGAACTCTTGTCCAGGGGACACAGGAACTGCTTCTGGGGTCTGGACAGCTACCGTGAGAGGTCACCATCCGGACCTCTCCTTAGGGGTGCTGCAGCATCCACCCAACATGTCATCTGGCTCCTCGGGAGCAATGGTCCCAAAGGAACACAACAAATTCCTCGCAGGCTTCTTAAGACCCAGCCTCTCAAGTCACACACCATTACTTCTGCCATCATCTATTCATTAAAAGTGAGTCAGTAAATCTACCTCCCACTCAAGAGGAAGTACATTAAGAGCCATATTTTGAAAGGACTATCAAATGTATTTTGGAAATTCTTTACAACCACAGCAAGCTTCTATTATAGCAGTATGTGCACAAGTGTTTAAAAACGGTAAAGCCTTAAATGCTAAAAAATATGTTGCCTTTGTCTGTTGGAACTGAGAATTTGTGGTCTTCAGCGAAGTTCCAGTATTTCCACAGAAAAGAGCATTCACTTTCTGCTCTTCCCAGTTTGAAGGATATGTATGCCAATGTCCTTTTAAAACTTAAAATTAATATTTTTTCTTTTAAAGATTTGCTAGTATTTAACAGCATGATTTCTTCTTTTTATTTTAAAATGGTTAAGTATGGGATGTTTTAATTTATAAAACCTCAAATCCAACGACTCAGATAAATAGACATTTCTGCCCATTACTGGTACCAGGGAAAACTCCTATACCCTATGCTACAGCAAATTGTGCTGCTACTGAGTATCCTGTTTCCTTGCTGAGAGAAAGCAAGACAGATGCTGTGACAGGCATTTACAAGCCTGGTTTCTGAGGAAGAGCTAGGTGCACAGCTGATCCCAGAAAGGAACATCTTGGTCTTCTAGGCTGGAAGCAGCCTCTGAGCCAATACAGTCTCTATGAGACAATATTATAACCCCTGCAGTCGCCTTTCTTAGCCACTCACTAAAGACTTTCCAGAGAACGGATCTGCAAGGCACCACTCTCCTTAATGGAATGCAGGGGTCTGCTCAGCTGGACTCAACTCCTCTTGTCCTCCCCCACCCACCCCCATTTCCCCAGGTTCCCATTTAGACCCTTGTATTGGGCACTGCCTATGCTCCACCCTGGCCTCTGAATCCTCATTACTAGCTCTGAGCATCCATCTCCCAGCTTATACCTGCAACATCCTTCAAAGATGCCTTTCGAACTACTCACCCAGTTGAGCTATGAGCATAGAAAGCCAAAGTGCATGGAGTTCACATCTCACACCCAACACTTTCACCCTCACAGATGCACCCAGAGAGAGAGAGAGAGAGAGAGAGAGAGAGAGAGAGAGAGAGAGAGAGAGCGTGGTCCTCAGACAATGACTGATGGGAGTAGGGTATGAAACCCCAGCTCCTTTGTTGAAGCCAGGCCAAACTCTGAAATACTACTCTTTCTCCATATCCCTCTCCTGTCCTACTTTCTCCTCATCCTTTCCAACTATCCCGGGAGATCTTTCTTAATAAGCTCTTAGCACAGATTTCTTCTTTCAGCATTTACTTCTGAGGAACTGATGAAAACTAGCAAGAATTTTAGTTGCTTGAAGACCAGAAATGTCAAAAGACTAGCAAGGGGTATCTCACAGGGTGAAGAATTGCCATGCTGGAAATGGCCTTAGCACTCTGACCAAGTAATAGCAGAAAAGAAAACCCCAAACCACACTATTCAGTGAGGACCAAAACAAAGTGAATTCACACTTTGTATCTGGTTGAGGAGTCAACTACTTATATGGAGAGGGAATAAGCAGAACGAAATAGAAAGAAACCAGAAAAGTGTGATACACAGAAAGGAAAGTAAGTGTATCAGAAAGAAGAGAGTGTCAGCCATGTCTGATGATGCGAAAGTCACATGAAAAGAACAGACATCTGGCTACTGAGCTTGCTCGCAGGCATCCTCAACAATGGTGATGAAAGGATGTAAATTGAAGAATGAATGAAGGTAAAGGAAGAGGAAACAGCTTTGTGTTTGCCCTTAAAGAAGTGCAGAGGGGTTGGGCAGATAGCTCAGAGGTTTAGGCACCTGTCTGGCAAGCACAAGGCCCAGCACCACATGCCATGTTGGCCCCAGAACCTGGGCATGTCACACCAGCCACTGAAACAGGGCCTGGTGGTTCACACCTGTAGTCCCAGCACTGGGGAGGCTGAGACAGTAGGATCGCTATAACTCCAAGCTGTGTAATGAGACCCTGTATTAAAATATTTTTTTTTAAAAAAAAGAGGTACAGGGTAAAAGCAGGAGAGCAGGATTATTGGTGAGGAATGAGGGACCAGAGCAAATATTTAAAGAACAGGTTGATATGATATGATATGATATGATATGATATGATATGATATGATATAATATAATCAGAATGGTTCACTAGAGAAGAACTAGATGATGCATCAAAGAGGAAAAATAACAGAAAGAACAAGGGGGCAGACAAGAAGGACTGGGATCCAGATCTCTGAAACTTTACTCCTCCCCAAGGATGCATTTCCTAGAAAGGCAAAGTCTGTCCTCCCCAGCATCCCACCTGCAGCCCTTCCATCAAGGAAAGGAAAATGCATGAATTTCTCACAAATTATTGAAACCCACCTTCCTCAAATAACAAATCAAAAGACGCCACTAAGCCACACAAAAAGCATAAAGGGAGAGAGAGAGAGAGAGAGAGAGAGAGAGAGAGAGAGAGAGAGAGAGAGAGAGAGCTCTCTTGCAGTATGTGGTCTTGACTCACAGTCAGAGCAGGTGGGGGAGGAGGGCTTGATATTTACAAAGCAATTTTTCCTTTGCTCTAAGGTCCTCTGTGGGCTCCATGATAGTATGCTGCTCAAACATTTCAAGTGAGAATTTGCTGCAGAGAATGTAGTTAGCTGACCAGTGATCCATCCCAGAATACACAGAGGATACTCTCTGCCCAGGCTACTCCCAGACACAACAGCTTGGCAGAGCACCTATTGCAACACAAGAGATTTCTGCCCAACACAAAAGTCTTCTAACTGGCAATTTCTCTAAGCTCCCCCATAAGCCTGATCTAGACTTGTTTACAGAGCCACAGTGTACCTTGAGATTCTTCTGAAATCCTTCTTACTGCATCCTCTTCTGTTAAAAGCTGCAGCACAGCCTGAGGCTTTCTCTAACTGCTTCTGCAGGTTCTCCCTTTATCTTTCACACATATTTCCTGCAATAAATCTCTTTCACTGAAGCTGCCTTGAAACTTGCTTTCTGGAGAATGCAGACTGACACAAATGGCTCTTCCTCTGGAGATTCGAAAAGATTTGAAACATGCCCCAAGATCGAGGTCTTGTTAACTTTCCAGTTTTAGTTTTGATTTTTCACAGAAAGCACTTTTTTAGCCAGAGACTTGGCATCTTTAGAAATGTTGAATCAAATTTTTGTACTTTCAAGCAGTAGATGATTAATCAGTTGTTGTTATTACTGATAGCTATGCTAGTTTCATAATGATTATTATAACTTCTGAAAGCTCTGGCACCAAATCATATCTATCCATTCCCGATTGAATAAGTGTATTCAATAGATTGTTATTCTTCTTGTTTGCTCTTTTTCAACAAAGAAATCACAGTGCACAGTTGCCAAATGAATAGACTGGAATAATGTCATGATACAAATACAGAAAAGAATGCCACCCAGGCATTCTGCATCAATTGGGTTCTTGATTACAACTTATAGCTACCGTTAAGCAGTAGGGAGTTTATCGACATAGAGTGGAGAAAAAAGAAGTGACAGACTCAATAGGAGGCCAGAACCAAATTTGAAAATGGATTGAAAAAACCAAAGCATCTTCAGGGAGCCAAGAAGCAGGAAGCAGAACTCAAGAGTCATTTCCTAGTGAGAAAATCCTGGGACAAACTATGCCACAATGACTGCAAAAAACGTCACTTGCCACCAGTGCTGATGTTTGTGTGCAGGTTGTCCTCCCAGCAAACATCTGCCACCTGTCTGCCCAAGAGCAGAGAAGAAAGAGAGCCGGAAACATTACCTTAAGTGAGAAGAGGACAAATGTATGTCTCTACTACCAATGCCATGAGAAAAAGGGAAAAGAAATTCCTTTAAAGAAAATAAATAAGGTATTATGTAGGTGGTGAATAGTAGGAAAATGTGAAATTTTAAAATATAAATTCTACCACACATTTCTGGATCTAAAATCTGCCTTTCCCATTATTTGAAAGTCCTGAGAAGTTTGTTGAAAGGAAGTACAAGAGCAGGAGTTCTGAACCACAGCTGATACAAGAGCTACCAGGGGAGCCACAATGAATTGTAACACTCACAGCAAAACACAACTGGATTTGAGAAGAATTTGGGTTGTAGGAATGGGTAATCAACATCTTTTAAAGGTCCCCATGTAAATAGGTAATTCTGATGCATGCCAATGCTGAGAACAACTATATTAGCAGATAGTCCCATATATAATATAGACCAAATGGAGCTCTCCAGCTGGGTAGGGACAAACACTGGTACCTCCTCCATCCTTGACAGCCCCTAAGACAACTCTTAGGAATCATTTTATTTTATTTTATTTTATTTTATTTTATTTTATTTTATTTTATTTATTTTTTTGCCATGCCGGGCCTGCCCCCGGGGGGCACTGAGATGGCAATTGAGACTGGGCGTGGTGGTGCACTCCTATAATCCCAGCTCTTGAGAGGCTGTAAACAGGCGGATCACTACAAGTCCAATCTAATAGTGAGACCCTGAATACCCTGTAGACCCTTCCCTAAAATACTAAAAAAAAAAAAAAAAACTTTTTATATCAGCACTTAAAATAATTTTACTTATACATTTGTTGATTCCTCTATTCTTCTCCTGCTTCAAATCAAACCTGTCAGGTTGGCTTCTTTTCCAAAAGATGATCTGAATCTCATCCCCTCTTGCCACCTCCTCTGGTGCCATTCTGGTCCGAGCCACTATCACCTCTTACTTAGATTATTGCAATAGCTTCAATAACTGATCTTCTGCTTCTGTCCTCACCCTGTTAGCATAAGGTCTCAACACAGCAGCAGGCGCAAGACAAAGAAGGCTGTGCTACTCCTCTGCTATGGAAGGAATGAAAGAAAAAAGAAAGGACAATTAAACTAAACAAATGGATGAGTGATGCTGAGCACTGCTTCCCTAAACCACAGTCCTGGAATTGCACAAACTATTTACAACAACAGAACCCAGGCAAGTGATAAATTAAGTCTTTCTTCAGTACTAAATTACAGAATTAAACCAGGTGTTTCAAAGAGATATATAAATATTTTTGTGAGTGTACCTTTATATTGATTAACATATTCTGCATACTCTTAGATCATAGTGACATTGAAAATATAAGGAGTATTGAGAAAATTACACAGATACTAGCAGATATGAATTTGTCATTTATAATATTTTACAAAGATATTATGTTTCATACCATTGTCATTTTATTGATTAAGCAATAGCAATATAAAGTCAAAATTATTCACTTAATTGGAAAGTGAACGATGATTAAATGAATAATAAAACATTTAACATGGCTTTGAAACACATTATATAAATTTAATTTTTGCAGCCAATTCATAATTCTATTGATTTTAAACCAGTTTTGAAAGAAGTCTGCACTTCCCAGGACCTGTCTATAGGAGGGAAACGTGGTCTAATAATTTTTCCCTCATATTCACAGAGTAGATAATCACAAGAGGGGAAATCCAGCGTTAGCCTTCTTCAAACAGTAATCTAAATGTTCTGTGAATACAATTGACAATAGAAGACAAGGACAGGGTTGTGGTTCTCCAACACATTTAAAGCAGAGCAAAGAAATTCCCAACCCACTGCTACATTTATTACAAACCAAGATCAAATTCAGGAAGGAGATAAATGCTTAAAAAAATCTCTTCATACTTCCAAAAGTTCATTTTTCAATGAAAAAAAAATATACGAACTTTATCTAGACTTCACCCTCAAATCTGAGAACAACCTCTTACTACATCAAAGATGGTCCAGTATGTCTGAGTTCTGATCAGGTCCCTGATAAAACCCACTGCAACCAGCAGTGTTTGTGACCAACTGATTCTGGAATCCATCAAATCTAGAATAAACCTCTCTATCTGGAATGTCTCTGGGCCTGTCTTGATCTCCATCCCTAATGTGAACAAGTTCATTCATTTAATAGCTTCTGGGTCAAATTGTGAATCTGCTTTCTCTAGTTTTTTCCACTCACTCTAACACGGCTAGAAACAGACAACGTGGTGTTTGTAAGAATCAGCTAAAAGCCTCACAATCCTACTGCAGACTCACTCTAATGGGGCAACAGCTCTACTGAGCAGTAAACTTCAGACACAGATCTCTCTGAAAGCCAGGGAGTGGCTCACACAATGTAGTCATCTTAAAGGAATCAAGTCATGAGTCAATTTGCAACCAGTTCTCTGTGAATCAGATGCCTGAGTGGCTTAATGCAATGAATCATAAGGACCCAGAAGTAGAATTTGGAAAATTGCGAACAAATAAATCGCACTACAATGGAGGTGTGGGGGGAATGGAGATTATTGAGTTAGATTTTGTGTTTGAAATGGGGTTGGTTTTGTTTTGTTTTATTTTGATTTTTTTTTGTACCAGGGATCAAACTTGGAACCGGTCACATGCCAGGCAGGCACTTACACAGCTGAACTGTCTCCCCAGTTACTATTTTTTTTTTTTTTTTGCTGCAGTACCTGGGATTGAATTCAGGACCTTGTGTTTGCCAGGCAGGTGTTTATTCTACTGTGCTATCACCCTGGCCCTTTGTGACTGAAATGATTAAAACTCACTGTCCCCTCAGACCTGCTGACATGGAAGTGCTGTTGCTGTGTGGTAAAAGGAACCCAACTGCACCCAGAGTGCCGGTCATTGGCTGAACACATCACCCAAGAATTACTTGCTTGGGGATCTAATGAAGCCCTCCTGTGCTTATAATAATACATGGAAAAAATTAAGTTGATTGCGATTTTCTAACAAAAAAATGTGTTCCTTCACTATTGGTTCAAACCTTTCTTCTCATTGAACTAAGAGAAAGTAACTGTACATCTATGCTATTTCACATATCTATATCTATATCCATATTTATATCTATCTATATCTATATCTATCTATCTATATTCCCTAAAAAATGGTCCTTCATTTATATCCTCTTTTCTTTTCTTTTGTCAGAGATGGATATTCCATTGCCATTCATATATTGTATGTGCATGAATTCAGCAAAGTATTCCAATATAGTCCAGTGGTCCATAATAGTAGTGGGTTATCGACAAGACTACCAATGTCAGAAGTTTTTACTTGAGCCTTTTACAGCTCAGCATATTAATATGAGTTTAATTTTTATGTCCCATTTTTATACTTTTCTGATGGATGGCTAAGATCAAGACAAAGCAAAACCTATATAACACAAAATGTAGCTTTTATATCTGAAGAGATCAGTCAAATACTCTCAGGATTTATCCTGAAATGCTGTACAGAAGTTCGTGTATCTTTTGTCAGTGTCAGCCATGTGGATGAATAATAGCCATTACTTGACCAATTTGCTCTCTGTGAAAGACTGAAAGAGGGTTTTCTCTCCATGTGACTCTCCTTGGGTGCACTCTACATCATCAGTCACTTTCCTCTGTGGCCCCATAATCTCCTTGATCAGAAAATCTGGGGCACCACTAAGTTATAGGATGTTACATTACAGGTTCTATTATGACCTGAGTCTTCACTGACCTTGAAGGATTAGTGCCACTATGTTGGCTATCCTTGTAGCCTTTGTTTTTCTCTAATATTTTGGTCTGATAACTTAGGTTGTTAACCCTCCAGAAGAGAAGCTTAATGATATAATTACCCTAAAACATAGGCTATTGAGCTTAACATCAGTATCTGTCTGAATATCAAACACCTTGGACATAACTACTTCTAATATCATAGCAATTATAGCTATACTCTCACGTAAATGTTCATTTAGAAAAAAGAAAAAAGTGTAATAAATGAAAAAAGACACACAAAAAAAGTCATAGGACTGTCCTGCTACAATATTGTATATGGTTAAATTTCCAAATTTCTGTATAAAAATTTGTAATTGTTTATTTCTATTTTTTACTATTATTATTTTAAAAATGTATTTTCTTAAGTATAAAGGGAACAGAAAACTCCACTTCATTCTCCTGAATTTTCTGCTTTACCTGGTGGGATAAGGAAATAACTTAGCTCAGCCAAAGTATAGGTCGTACCCATTTCTCCAATGTATTTTTGCTTACATGGTTAAAAACTCTATGCTCAGGGCCAGCCAAATAGCTCAGTGGATTAAAGCACCTGCAAGCAAGAGCAGGAGCTGGGGTTTCTATCCCCTGGCCTGCCGTGCCGGCCCCACCTACAGGGCGTGCTGAGCTGGCCATTGAGACTGGACATGGTGGCTCATGCCTGTAATCCCAGCTCTTGAGAGACTATAAACAGTTGGATCACAACGAGCCCTGATCTAGTACTGAGACCCTGAACACCCTGTAGACCCTTCCCTTAAAAAAAAAAATGCAAAAGCACAAAAAAAAAAACCCTCTATGTTCATGCATTTTATTTTATTTTTATTTTCGGTACCAGGGATTGAACTCAGGACCCTGCGCTTACCAGGCAGGCACTTATTCTACTGAGCTGTCTCCCCAGCCCCTTCTATGCTCATTCAGCAAAAATTTATAAGCATATACTATGTATCATGTACTTGGAAATGTACATAACCTATCCCCACCACGAGTTTGTTGTGAGGGATCTTTCTTTCACATTCATTTTGCCATAGTCCTTTGGTTTTAAAATATATTTGCAACAATTCTCTAAACTTATGCTTAGTGTTTGTAATTTTCCCATCACCAAGGTCTCTATCTTTATGTCAGCTGGAGTTCATTTTGAGCCTTTTTCTTCCAGGGAAATTTTCCTGGAATAAAATTGTTATATCAAGTATTTATCCTATCTGTCTCTACAATCTATGCTCTTCTAAATTATAATATTGTTAAAAGCTATCACAGAGAAATATGACTCACTTTACCTGATTATTTTCCTGGATGCTTTTGGATGGTAGTTTTGTTTTGTTTTGTTTTGTTTTGGTGGAAGCAGGGATTGAACTCAGGCCTTTGCACTTGCCAGGGAAGCGCTTATTCCACTGAGCCATCTCCCTGGCCCCTGGATGGTAATGAAGGGTTTTTTTTGTTGTTGTTTTGTTTTTGTGTTTTAGGGAAGGGTCTACAGAGTGTTCAGGGTCTCACTACTAGATCGGACTCGTAATGAGCCTCCTCTTTACAGCCTCCCAAATGCTGGGATTACAGGCGCATGCCACCATGCCCAGTCTCAACTGCCTTCTCAGAGCATCCTGGGGGTGGGGCCGGCACAGCAGATCCAGGGATCAAGCCTCTGGCCCCTGTGCTGGCTTGCAGGGGCTTTAATCCAGTATTGAAGTTGTAAAATGACAGGATATAGTGCATTTTAATGTTGCCATATATATATATATATATATATATATATGAACATAAATATGTTCATAAATATTAGCTGTTGCAAAATTAACTATCAGAAATTAACTGTCATAAATATTAACTATCATCAGAGCTGTTATAAGGTCAGAGAATGAATAAGTGGAAAAGCTATATATGAACATATATATGAAACATATTGCTGCACAAACAATTTCTGTATGCAGATTTACATCTCCCATACCTAAGGTAATCTCTTCTGTTATGTATTTGAATGTCATTCATCTTTTCTCTCTAGTTTTCTTTTTTATTTTTTTATTTTTTATTTTTTTTTTTATTATTTTTTTTTTTTTCTGCAAAGCTTTATTCGAGGGGCTCAGTCCTTCTTGGCAGCTGCCTTCCTCATGGCGGCCAGCACGTTGCTCAGCTCCTCACGCTTCCTCTTGGCGCGGATGTGCGTCCCCACTCTTTTCTTGATGAACTTGAGGGCGCGCTTGTCCTTGGAGACCTTGAGCAGCTCCATGGCGCGCCGCTCATAGGGGGCGAAGCCGCACACTTCCCGGATCATGTCCCGCACGAACTTGGTGTGTTTGGTGAGACGTCCGCGGCGGCGGCTGTGCCTCGGTTTGCTCACATTCTTAGTCACCTTGTGGCCCTTGTTGAGGCCCACGGCCATGGGATAGCGGAGGGCCATGGCTACTCTTTTTCAATGGTTGCTGTGGCCTAGTTTTCTTTTTTAGAAACCTCAATTAACTCTGTTGAATCACTACTCTCTGCTCCTGTGCTGTTTGCCATTATTTTTGACTGTGTCCTTTTCCTCTTCATCTGGAAGAGTGTGTTCTCTATTTTCCTGCTTCAAAATCTTTTCATCAGCTCCTCTGCTTTTCCTCTAATCGCCCTAGAATAATGCAAGACTTGCTCTTCTTTATTGTTTCCTCTGCAAACTGAAAGGCTGTGTTCACTTACTTCTAATTGTCCTTGGAATGCTCCTCCCAGATTCCAACCCAGAGGCTGGTTGACGTAAATGTCTATTTCCTATTCAGCCTGAGGCAGTGAGCAGGGGGAGCCGAGGGCAGAGAAATGACTTTGTCCAGCTCCTTCCTGGAGTCCTTGAAGCTTCACATGAGAAGCTTTCTGCTTCTGCCTGCTGTCTGTGGGGCCCCCAGTCCACATAGCACCTCTACCCACCCTTTCTTGGTCCTTTGCCAGCCAAATCAGGAACAAATCTCTGGATGCCATCCATATAACTGGTGCTAACCTCAGCTGTCTAGGGTGCAGGAGTGGGTCGGAAAGCCATCACATGTTCTGTATGAACTGCCAACCACACTCTACAGTTCTACGCCCTCTTGATATCTCCTCTTAGGGTAGGAGATAGCCCTCACAAATCCAGGCAATTCCCTTTGCCACCAACCAACTCCCAGTTGGATGCTGCAAAATGAAACCCACTATTATGCATTTTAATCTTGTGTCCACTTGGATTAAAAACCACTTCTTATCACCTTGAGACCGTAACATCGGAGCCTCTTCCTGCAATGGTGTTGGTACACTCTTTTGGTACATTTGGATGGTCTCACCTCAGAACCTGTGACAAAGCCAGAGGCTAAGTATATCTCTTCTTTTGCTGGAACAATCTTCTTATCTCCTAGTTACTCCTAAACTCACTGAGGTGTCTTAGTTTAGGCTGCCATGAAACAGATCCTCAAGTTCCCCTTTTCCAATCCTCTGCAATAAGAGGTTCACCTTAGGGCTTGCCGAGGATGTGACACAAAGACCCATCCACTTGCTCGTCGCAATGTCCATGTGTGAGAGAGATCATTGTAATTTCTCCTTCAGGACAGTGGGAAAGGGAGTGGCAGCAGTGCCACTGCATTCCCACCAGCATCCTTTGCCTAGAACATCCTCCAGTGCATTCCCAATGCTTGACTCTCCACACCCCAGCAGACTCCAGCCACTTGTTTCCAGTCTGCTCCGCACTCACTTGTGCACTCTTGCAGGCTGTCTGTTGCTGACCTTTCACTTTGGATCACTGAACAAGGACTAGGCATGTTAGACCTGTCCTGCTCCCGGCCCTGCCTGCCGTGGCCTGCAACCCAGGCTCTAGGCACACTTTGTTCTGTATCTCTTGCTATGAGCCAGAAGTTCTCACTCCCAAGCCAAGTCTAGAGACAGGCAGAGCCCTGGAAGCCCCAGTGGCCTAGGGAGAAAGAAACACAGAGATGAAGAAAGGCAGCCTTAGAAGAGGAAGAATGCTATCATGAATGTGGAATGTGCCAAGCAAAGGCAGCCCAACTTAAATACAACCAGGTCATCTAAGGGTGTGACCTTGAAGAAATATCTCAACATTTTTACATCCCTGGTTCCAATCTATAAAATAGCTATGATGAAAATACTTTCCCTTGTGGCTGGGTAGATGGTCCAGTGCAATAAGTGCTTCCCTGGCAAGCACAAGGGCCTGAGTTCAATCCCCAGTTCCCCCGCCCAAAAAAAAGAGTATAGAAATGAGGTATATAAAGTAAAGCCATATTAATATGCTGAGCTGTGAAAGGCTCAAGTCAACAACTTCTGCGGATAACCCACTACTATTGTGGACTGCTGGACTGTGCTGGATTGTTTTGCTGAATTCACATATCTATTGTATTTGGATGCCAATGGAATACCCATTTCTGAGAAGGTGATACAAAGGAAAAACCATTTTGCATCTGTATAGGCAGACTAGTTAGGATAGATATACAGCTACTTTCTCTTAATTCAATGAGAGGAAAGATTTGTACTAATAGTGTTTAGACAGGATATTATGTCTGCATCTTGCATTATGGATAACCACTAAGAAGATAACATTGTACAATTATTAATTATTGAAACTGTCCTATTAATCAGTTTTAAAACTGTCTCATTGATATTTGTTTCTTAATAAAAGAAAAGAAAAGAAAAGAAAAAAAATACTTTCCCTGCCCAAGGCCTATTGCAAATATTGAATGAGATAGGTATAAGTGAAATGCTAAGCATAATGCTTAGGATCTGGTAAGCTATCATAAATATTAACTATCATTAGTGCTGTTAAGGTCAGAGGATGAGTAAGCAGTGGAGCTAAGAATTGGATCTTTCTCTGTCTCATTTCATTTCTAACAGTGCATAATTATAGAAAGTCAGTAAGTGGTGGTAGGCAGAAAAAGTCACTTTTTACTACATGTAGAAAAGGCCGATTAAGAGTTAACTAGAGTTCAGAAAAATAGTACTTGCCCTGATAATAATAATAATAATAATAATAATAACAATACTTAAAAATGTATCCCAGATTTTATTTTATTATATTTCTCTGACAAGGAGCGCTAACAAAAATGCTACTAATGATAGGTGAGGCAAACCATACTATGTTTGTCTTTGTTGTCAAAAACAAACACACATTAAATCCAGCGACTTCCTCTGTGGATTCATGACAGTCTGGGTAGGATTTTCCCTTCTTACAGATGAGTTCTACAGTCACAGTACAGTCCATCTGTGCAATTTTGCAAGGGCTTTCTGAGAAGCTGAGTGGAGGCTAAGCAGCCAATGGTATCTGTGAGAAGCTCTACATAAGAGCCACTTCAGGATCTTTCCTAGAGGAACAAACCCCTTAGAGAACACGGTCCAGAGACAGGCTTAAAATCAGCTTATGTGGAGCACATGGGCCAGGATCCATCTGGTAATTAATTATGCGTGCTCCAATGGAACTACCTTGATGCTTCCAGTTTTTCTCAGTTCCCTAATCTGGAGTGCTCAGTTTGATAAAGTGTTTATTGTGGGCCAGGGCCTTTATGGATTTTGACAGATTAGCTATTGAGACTTTCCAGCAGATGCTCACACAGGAGAGATGTGTTTTTGCTCAGGTGATATGCTTATCTCACATTTTGTAAGTTTAAGTCATGGTTCCAGGATTTCTCACAAGAACATAAACTCAGGGAGAAGTTAGAACTCTGAACAAATCCAGATAATCAGAGACAGACAGACAGACAGACAGACAGACAGACAGACAGACAAGAGGAAGAAGGAAGAAAGGAAGAAAGGAAGGAGGGAGGAAAGGAAGGAAGGGAGAAAGAGAGACAAAGGAAGGAAGGAAGAAAGAAAGGAAGGAAGAGAAAGAAAGAAAGAAAGAGAGAGAGAGAGAGAGAGAGAGAGAGAGAGAGAGAGAGAGAGAGA
>NW_004524635.1:2852041-2857494 GCF_000260255.1 Octodon degus
AGAGAGAGAGAAAGAAAGAAAGAAAGAAAGAAAGAAAGAAAGAAAGAAAGAAAGAAAGAAAGAAAGAAAGAAATCAAGCTCAGTTATGGTTCCTCTGGGTTTACCAGTGGAAGTTTGCACTTCATTTTTCCAAGGTTCAGCTGGGTGTAATTTTAACCTGATCAATCTGACAATGTCTCTGAAAAGACATAAAATTCATGGTGAGTTGAACATTAGGCAAACAAACCTAATCTAGATGAGAGAAAAGCTACTCTAGGCCAGGGACTGTGATAAATACTTCACATTCATGAGCTCATTTGATTCTCATTACAACCATAATATATGAGTGCTATTCTATTCCATTTAAAGATGAGAAAACTAAAATTCTAAAGGAATAAATAATTTGTCCAAGGTCAAATTCAAGCTTGAGGAGAAAAATGACTTTCCCAGACTCCCTGCCTCTAGAACCCAAGCTGTCTGCTAGCCAGGACCCAGTGACATTGGCACACACACACATACCTTTTTTCCCTGATTCGCAAACATTCCAAAACAAATGCCATTCAGAATCTTTGCCAGATTTTTGTCTCAGCTGTGAGCATTCTTCTCATGGATGATTTCTTGTTGTCATTCACAGCTCAGTAGCAAGGTTTTCTACTTGGGGAGGGTTTCTCTCTCACAGGCATTGTCAGAGTCATTGCAGTCAAAAGACAAGGAAACTGGCTAAGAAGATCTCATAGAGCTTTCTAGCCTGCATTGTGCTTGGGCAGAAACTGTTTCCTGAACAGGAATGGTGAACATTCAAGAGAAGGCTTTCAAGTAATATTAGTCTAAGGTTCCACAGGTATCCTCAAAAACCTGCTGTGTCTTCTTTACACCATGCTAGCCATAGTACAAACACACACTATGAAATGCAGTGGCTTTCTCCGTGGATTCAAAATAGCACACTGATAAAAGTATTTGGAGTGGGATTTTTTCCCACTTGCATGTGAGTTCTGGAATCTCTGTGCAATTAACATGCAATTTTGTAGTGGCGTCCTGGGAAGCTGAGTGTGGGCTGAAGAAGTGGTATCATTTGTGATGGCCTTTACGTAAGGGATACCCCAGGCTCTTTCCCGCAGTAACAAATCCCATTAAAGTGTTTGGTCCAGAGGCTGGCTTGCAAGGCAGCCCACAACACACACATCATGGTTCATCAGGTAATTAATTATGTGGAACTGTCTTAGCACTTTAAGCCTGACTTCCTCTCCTAGGTGTTTACCTCCTGGCCCAGGGCCAGCTGCTAGAAATAACTGGGACTGCTTGCTTCCTTGTTCACATTTACTGAGATAAATCAACCCTATAAAGAGCAGAAAACTTCATAGATATTCCCAGAAAACACCTGCATATCTCATTGGCTGAGGGTAGATCATGTGCCAGTTCCTGAACCAATCACTATTGACAAGAAAATACTATGTCCTGATTGATTAGGTCAAGGTCTTATTTTAGGTCTTATATTTTTATTAGGTCTTTTTTTTTAGACCAATCACTGGTGATGAAGATAATGTTACTATGACTGGTTGACATTAATCAAAGTCAAGCATTGAAGTTGCTCACTCAACTTTCCTTAAGACACATACACACTTCAAAAGTATTTTGTTGACAGAAATGATGGAAAAATCAATGCCCTCACGCCATGAAGCCACAGATAGAATTAGACATTCTTATTTTTTTTCTTTTTAAATATTTTTATTTTATCGAAAAAAAAGGTGAACTAGAATTTCATAATAAAATATTAGGAGAATAACAATATTTAATACATTATATATTGTCATCTTCAAAGTAGTGACTCTGAGTACTGGATACAAGCATAAAAATTCTCTAAATGATATTAGCACAAATTTTTCCTTTCAGTGAACTAAGAGACACTAATAGTATAGCTACCTTGCATTTTTCTCCCTTTTCCCTTCCTTCCTTTTCCTCTTATTCCTTTCCTAGTTCCTTTTTCATTTTAAACAATTACTTCCCATTTCATAGTGTCTGTTGTAGATTCTAGACTTTATTTACTCTTTCAATTTCACAATATAGAAACAATGCAATAATAACACACATGAGTCTGAATAAATTCACTTATGAATTGCATCCATTTACCTATAAAAGTCTCACGTTTATTCTTCTCTGTGGCTGAGTAATATTCCATGATATTAAAAAGACCACATCTTTTTTTATCCATTCCTCAGTTGATGGGCATTTGGGTTGTTTCCAAGATTTAACTGTTATAAACTGTGTTCCTATAAACATGGGTGCACATTTATCACTCTGGTGTGATGTTTTTAATTTTTCTGGGAAAATACCCAGACGTGAAAAGCTAGGTTGGCTGGGATCTTTAATCTCAGTGTTTTGAGGAATCTCTATACTGATATCCACAACAGTTGCACATCTACACTTCAACCAACAGTGGAGAAGAGTTCTTTTTTCCACACAGCCCAATCCATTCTCTTATTGATTGATTTCTTGATGCTAGCCATTCTTTTTGGGGTGAGATAGAATCTCAATATTGTCATAATTTGCATCCCAAATGATCAGTGATTTTTTTCATGCATTTATTTGTCATTTTTACTTCTTTATCTGAGAATTATCTGTTCATTTCAGACGCCCATTTTTAGATTAAGTTTTTAAATTTGACAGACTGTTGTTTTTCCATTGTTTATGTGTTCTAGATATTAGTCCTTTGTCTGAAAACATTAAGATATTTTTCCCTCTGTGAGTTGTCTTGGGACTTCTTTTACTGTACAAAAGCTTTTTAATATGAGATCTCAGTTGTTGATTGAAGTATTTATCGTGGAGCTATCTACACTTATCTTCAACATTTCTGCCTATTTTCTCTTCCAGTGTATTTAGTGTTTCTGTTTTAGTATGCAGATCTTTGATCTATATTGACTTTAAGTATATGATGATAGACGTCTAGTTTTAGTCTTCAGGTTGTAGAAAGTCAGTTTTTCCAGAACACTTATTAAAGAGGTTGTCTTTCTTCTAATGAATATATTTAGTCCTCTTATCAAAGAGAAGGTCACTGAATGTCTTCATAGTTGTGTCTTTATTTTCTAATATGTTCTATTGATCCTTGGGTATATTTTTTGCCAGTACTATGCTGATTTTATCACACTAGTTTTGTAGTGTAACTTCAACTCAGGGATTGTGATGCCTTTCCTTTGTTGCCTAGGGTTGCTTTTGCTATTCTTGGTTTCTTTTGTTTCTAAATACTTTCTGGAATATTTTCTCTAGTTCTGTGAGGTGTGCTAATAATATTTTGATTGGGATTGCATTATATCTGTATAACAGTGTGGGATTATGGCCAATTCACAATGCTGGTTCTGCCAGTCCAAAAGCAAGGTATATCTTTTTATTTTCTGGTATTTTTTTAATGTATCTGATACAGGATCTAATTGCACAGCTCAGATTTGTAGTGATCGTTCTGTTTTCAGCCTCCCTAGTGCTGGGATAACAGGCATGCACCACCACTCCCAGACTCAGTGGCTGGCTCAGAGTGCCCAGGGGAGAGGCCAGTGCAGCATGTGGTGCCAAGGATTGAACCACAGTCCCTGTGTTTGCCTCTGGTATCCTCTTTGATCCCTTTTCCAGAGTACTGTAATTTTCAATATACAGATCTTCTACTTCCTTTATTAGATTTATTCCTAAGTACTTTGGGTTTTTGGACTCTATTGTGAAGGGTATAGTTTCCCGAATTTCTCTCTGAGTAAGTTTGCTGTTTGTATGCAGGAATGCTACTGATTTTTCCACTGTGGACTGTGTATCCAGCTATTCCACTGAATTTGGTTATTAAATCTAGAAGTCCTTAAGTGGAGTTTTGGGGTTTTCTATGCAGAATATTGTCATCTGAGAATAATGATAATTTAATTTCCTTTCCTATCTTTATTCATTTTATTTCTCTCTCTTGTATAATTGCTGTAGTTAATGTTTACAGAATTACATTGAACAGAATTGTCAATAGTGTATGTCCTCGTTGTGTTCTTGATTTTAGAGTGAAAGCTTTCAGTATTTGTCCATTTGGTATGATGTTGGTTGTTGGATTGTCTTAGATGACTTTTATCACATCAAGGTAAAGACCATCTACTGCAATTTTCTGTAAGGGTTTTTCATGAATGACTGTTGAACTTTATTAAAAGCTTTTTCTGCATCTACTGAGATGATCATGTGATTTTTGTCTTTGGCTTTGTTGATATGATGTATCCTTTATTGATTTGTATAAATTGAATCATCTCTGAATTCCAGGGATGAGTCCCACTTTGTCATGCTGTAAATCTTATTGATGATTTGCTGAATTTTGTTTTCTAGTGTTTTATTGAGGATTTTTGCATCTATGTTCAAGAGGGAGATTGACCTATAGTTCTCTTTTTTGATTGAGTCTTTCTCTGGTTTTGGTATCAGAGTAATACTTGCCTCCAGGAATGAGTTAGGGAAAATTGCTTCCCTTTTAATTTCATTAAAGAGTTTGAGGAGTATTGGCATCAAATATTCTCTAAATTTCTGTAAAATTCAGCCATGAATTCATAAGGACCTAGGCTCTTCTTTATTGCTAAGTTCTTAATTACATTTTCTATTTGATTACATGATATTAGGTCATTCAGAATTTTTGTATCTTCTTGATTTAGCTTTGGAATTCATATGTATCTAGAAATCAGAACATTTCTTTTGAGTTTTATATTTTATTAAAATATAGGTCCTTCTAGTAGTTACTGATGATCTAAATTTTCACAAGATCTGTAGTCAATGCCTTTTTCCTTCCTCGTTGCATGGATTTGAGTTTTGATAAGGTTATCTAGAGATTTATCAATTTTATTTATTCTTTCACATACCCAGCTTTGATTTATTAATTTTTTTGTATTGTTGTCTTAGTCTCAATTGCATTAATTTCAGCTCTGATTTTGTGGAACTGGGGATTGAACTCAGGCTCTTGTGCTTGCCAGGGAAGAGCTTATTCCACTGAGCCATCTCCCTGGCCCCTCGCTGAGCCATCTCCCCAGCCCCTCTGATCTTTATAAGTTCCTTCCTTGTGTGGACTTGGGGCTTGTCTTGCTCTTCTTTCTCTGGATGCTTGATGTGTAGCATTAGACTGTTTTTCTTGTGTGTGTTCATTCTGTTTTTCTATATGAGAATATACTCCTATAAATCTACCATGAAGCACAGCTTTAATTACATCATAAATGTTCCTGTAAGTTGTATCCGCATTTTTGTTTGATTGATTTTAATATCGTCTTTAATTGCGTCTGTGACCTATTCATTGTGCAAGTTGGTGTCGTTTCATTTCTATATGTTTATGGCGTTTTGTAGTTTCTTTTGTCACTAATTTCCAATTTCATTGCACTATGATCAGATAATATGCATGGGATAATTTTAATTAGTTTACATTTATTAGCTAAGGTTGTAGTTCAGCAACCCAGCATCTGCCTGGCAAGCTTGAGGCTCTGAGCTTGATT
>NW_004524635.1:2857794-2865791 GCF_000260255.1 Octodon degus
CTGATTTTTTTCTCTACTTGACCTATCTATTTGTGATAATGGAGTGTTGAAGTCCCCTGATACAACGGTATTATTGCTTATTTACTTTTTCATATCTTTAAATTTTGTCATATAATTGGATGGTCCCATAGTTGGTGTATATATATGTATGATTGTTAGCTCTTCTTATTGCATTTTTCCCCTAACAAGTATATAATGGTTTTATTCATCTCTTTTGACCATTGCTGATTTGAAGTTCACATTGTTTGCAAATAGAATAGCTACCCCTGCTTTTTTCCGGGTTCCTATTTCATGGAGTATTGTATTCCCTCTGTGTGTGGGTGTTTGGGTGTGGGTGTGTGTGTGTGGGTGTGTTCTACCTTTTCACTTGCAATCTAGGAATTTCTTTTTAAGTTAAACGTGTTTCTTGTATACAACACATTGTTTGATCTTGCTTATTGATCCATTTAGTCAGCCTGTTTCTTTTTGTTGGTGAATTGAAGCCATTTACATCACTGATTATAACTAATATGTATTGGCTTATCTTTGTCATTTTAATTTCCTGCTGTTGGTTCCCTGATTTTCCCTGTTTAAATGTTTATACTTCCAGGTGGTTTCTCTCTGTTGTTGTTCTTAGAATTGTGGTCATTTTTCTATTTAACTAGATTATCTTTCAGTATTACTTGTAGGGTTAGTTTGGTGGTCATAAATTTCTTCAGTTATTCTCTGTCATGGAAGTATCTTATTTGTCCATTAATTTTAAAATATAGTTTTGTAGGGTAAATCAACCTGGTCTAGAATTGTTTTCTTTTAGAACTTAAAATAATTCAATCCAAGCTCTTCTTAACTTGATGGCTTGTGTTGAGAAGTCAGCAGGTACACTAATGGGCTTTCATTCATAGGTGATCTGTTTCTTTTCTCTAAATGTTTTTAATATTGCGGTTTTGTGCTGAATCTCTGAATTCTTGATTATTATATATCTGGATATAGATTTACTTAGGCTGTGGATTTCTATATGCCTTATCTACCTGTATTTCAGATTTATTTCCCATGCTTAGGAAATTTTCTGCTACTACTTCTGCATATAGTTTTTTGTGTCATTGTGTAGACTCCTGCTTTTTCGTTAATACCAAGTATTCCTACATTATTTTTCTTTGTATTGTCTTACAAGTGTTAAAATATTATTCCCAGAATTTTTTTGTTCTATTAAAGAGATCTTTCCTTTCATGATTTCTAGATGTGAACCTGTCTTCAAAGTTTGAAAATATTCAGTTTTAGCGTCTATGGTCATACCACCCTGAAAGCGCCCAATCTCATCTGAAAATATTTAGTTTCATTCATTTGGTTTTGCTATCTTTCTATGGAATTTTTAATTGCCTAGATATTTGTTTCAATCCATTTCATTTATTCCAATTCTTTCCTATATTGGTCATTCACAGTCTCAGTCTTCTTCTTCTTCTTATCATCACCATTTATAATTCTGTCTCTACTCTAGGTTTGCTGAGCAATTCCTTTTTAAATGTCTACATTTATTTTATACATTTATTTCTGATATGATTTTCTCATGGATTTGTTTCTTTACTTTGATTAATATCATTTCAGTAATTTCAGAATTGTGTCTTCCATTTTCTTCTATCTCGATGTCATCTGGACTTTTCTGGGTCGGCTAGAGTTTGAGATTGTGTTTTACTTTTGCATCTCATCATTTTCTATTTTAATTTCCTTTTATTTTATTTTCTGTGTTGACGCTTGTAAATTTTTGTAGTACATAACTATACTAGTGGTATCAAGGTCACTCTAGGAAAAGCCTGTTCTTCAGGGATGTCTTCTATGTGCGTAGGTGGCTCTTGGTTTGGGTCTGTCACAAGATTCTTCCCAATGAATTAAGAATGAATATTTGTATCTGTTTGGCTCATCCCCAATCCTTTCATGCTAGGGTGTGGTAAGATTGTTACCCCAGAGATTCCCTGTATTATTACAGAAGTCAGAACAACTGATTAAAACCAATATGACATCCTAGCTTACGTAATATGATTAGCAATAACAATAGAATCAAGCATAGTTTAGAAACTGATAGGCTATGATAACTATTAATTTCCTACCTTGAACCTTAGGAGCAAAATCTACAGTTATATAACAGAACCAATCATAAATTGGGTGCTAGTATGCAAAGTGTTCTCCTTTGTAGCACTGTTTTAACCTGTGGTGGGAAAATTTAGGGGGATAGTGTATAAAACAGATATAACTGGAAAGGAAGTAGAAGCAAGGAGGTAGGACAAATTATGATCATACACACTTTGGGAAACTAGAGGAGAGGATAGAATAGAATGCAAGAGTAATGGAGGTATTTTCTAAATTTGTTCTCTGGGTTTGGGGGGGATGGGATTTTCTGTGGCTGGAGTTCTCCCCAGCCATTTAAAAGAGAGAGAAAAAAGGAATAGAAAGGAAGTTAAAAAGAAAAATGGAGAAGAAAAAAGAAAGAACAAGTGAAGCCCCACCCACCTGTTTCTATTCAGTGTACCTTTGTCTCCAAGGAGATGCTGGCCCATCTAATTTACCATTTATTGGCTCCCACTACTGTTCATGTTGCTTCAGACTTTTCCATCCCACTAACCCTGCCTATCCATCATGGATGCCCTAATTGGGTTCTACTACGTGGCTGGCATTTCCCTGGTCACTTGGTCGCACTGATTGGGGTGGGGGCGAGGAGTAGGAGAAAGTCACCTGTATTCTTCCAGGGCTGGTTGCTGGGTCCTGCAATGTAGTGGGAGGGACTTCCCACCTGGATTCTTCCAGCTAGACTGGTTGCACAGTCCTGGATTCTTCCCAGACCCAGCATTTTTATTTCTATTAGCATACAACCACATCTCAGGGCTTCCTACCTCCATCTCAGGTTTATGTACCTAATGGCATTTCTTACTCTCTACTATACATTTGTTTATTTATTAAATTAGTTTGTTTTCTCCACTCAGAAATAAGTTTCAAAAGAATAAAGATTTTTTTTCTCTCATGTACCACTGTAACCTTCATCTGTCAAGTTATACCTAGAGAATACAATAGACGCTAAATGAATGTTTTTAAGTGGATGCATGAAAGAGTGACTCACAATGACTTTTGCTACCCAAAGCCAGGACGTGAGAAGAAGGAATGCTGAGAACACTGAAGAGGTTTGGAGGTAGAAGTGTTCCTTTAATCTCTGCCAGTTCTGAGAGGGAGACTGAGAGAGGGCTAAACAAAGAAATGTATTTTTCTGTCAGTTCCATGCTAAAGTCTGGGCAAGATATGACCAGTCAGTCTCATTCCTAGTGGAGCAGGACTAGGATATGGCAGGGCAGAAGCAGTTCCCTCTTCTTTGGGAAAGAAGGTAGATATTTAAAAGGATGGGCATCTAAACCAGGGGAGCAGTTATTCAGGCAGTAAGAACCCATGTCCAAGACTGGTATGCAAGAATCCCAGGCAGAGTGAGACCATTTGTCTTCCTTAAGACGCTAGTTTTCATCTAGTCTTAAAGGAGGTAACAGAAAAAGACACATAGCTTTCCCTAGACAAACTTAACACCATAGACACATGGAAGATTTAATAGACTAATTACACTCAACACACTAACCTCGATCCATTGGCCACTCTGAGCAGAATGGTCACGTGCAAAAACGAGCTAGCTGGGCCTTGTGAGCCGGTACAGATGCACTGACCACTCTGGGAACCCTGGTGGCCTCAACAGCAGTGTGCCTTTCAGATCTCTTTGCAGGGAGCATTAGGGGTAAAAAGCTGATTAGTAGCAGGAAGTAGAAGTGTCGTGAAACAGTGTGCATTCCACTTTTACACAAATGACACATTACTTAGATGCCACATCTGCCCTATTCAGTGACCACTCTAGAATGCTGAGTGCTTTATGTAAATGTCAAGTCTGACTCAAGGCATACTTCCTGCTTGTTGTTATTACTGTGAATACATTTTACCTCCTGTGACTCAATTCCGCAAAACAATGACCTCTTGCTGGCCCCTTGCATTCTCCCCTGGTCCCGGGGTTTTCTAGGATATAGCTCTCCAGCTTTAGAAGTAGAAGAGTTGGCATCACCGGGGAATGAGAGGCAAAGAACTCCCTGCCTTAAAAAGTGTTACAGGGCCGGCCAAATAGCTCAGCGGATTGAAACGCCTGCCAGCAGGCGCAGGGTTCGGGTTCGGGGTTCGGGGTTTGATCCCGAGCCTGCCCCGGGGGCACGCTGAGACGGCGATTGATACTGGGCATGGTGGCGCGCGCCTGTAATCCCAGCTCTTGGGAGACTATAAACAGGTGGATCACTATGAGTCCAATCTAGTACGAGACCCTGGACAACCTGTAGACCCTTCCTTAGAGAAAAATGAAAAAAAAAAAAAAAAAGTGTCACAGTGCAGTTAAAGAAGACCACAAAGAATACTGGTTAGTACAACCCCGACAGTATAGGAGGTTGATAAGTGCGAGGTTGCTCCCCAGCATCCTAGCAGAACTGTGAGGTCTGTTTCTACTGACACAGCTGAGAAGGACCATCCATCTCTTGCATTTTTCAAGCAGATAAATTGTCTTTGTAGTTTGTTTTATCCAAAACTTGACATGCTTGTTCCTTTTAATTTCCCCATCTGTTTCCAGCTTCAGTCTTTTCTGTGTATCTTTTCAAGATACTGTATTGGAAGTTGGGAGAAAGGGTATCAGATACAGCTAGTCTGCTATGAAATGCCCCACCCGTGCCTATATATAATGTTTGCATTAAAATTGCACTGAATATCAACATTATTATTATAGCTGTAATATTTTTGTGACTATGAAATAGGAGGCAATTTTACCTGATGGGAATTGCAGGAGAGTAGATGGCATTGAACAAATTGTTTTCTTGACTGTCAACTTCAGCTGTTTCTGAGGAAAAGCTGTTAGCGAGGTCCCTTTTAACAGTGTGTTATTGATCAGTTTCCAGTGAAATTTGCTACCTCTGCAATGTAGGACAGACTCGCAATTTATAAGTGATCACTGACGCCTTTTACCTCTAAAATAACAAATGTTGCAGCCGAGGGCAAAGGGTTCTGATTTTTCCTCCTAGATTTCAAGAACATCTTTTTTTATTAAAATAACAAATGTCCAGAATGTGAAAAACAATTAGAAAGGAAAAGATTGGAGTCCATAACAGTCTTGTTCTATAATGATTGGGTTTAATCAAACATTTAAAATGTTACAAGAAAATATTTTTATTATCTTTCACCTACCCCATAGTAAATTTTCCATAAAGCACATATTCATTATCAGACTTTATTAAGAAATGAGGGATTTAAAAGAAGAAAACTTTTCATATAAGGGAAGCAAATCTTTTAAAGAGGAAAAATGTTATTAATTCTTTGAAAGCATTGAATTTTCTCCTCTCTATGTCAATAAAAATTCTACTCATGCTTTAAGACTCTTTTTCTTCCTTCATGAGAAGTTTCTCATACTGACTTAAGCAGAAAGACTCTTCTTCCACTTTGAATTTCTCATTTTTAAAAGCATCTTTCTTACAGTACTATATGTGCAGTCATGTTTATAGCAACACAATTTGTAATGGCCAAGTCTTGAAAGCAACCTAAATGCCCATCAATCAAGGAACGGATAAAAAAGATCTAGTATTTTTATAAAATGGAGTACCACTTGGCCATAAAGAAGGATAATCATAAAGCTTTTATAGGTAAATGGATAATACAACTTAAGACCATATTCATAAGTAAAATAAATCAGACTCACTTGTGTAAACATCATATTGTCTCCCTGGCATGGAAAAAATGAAAAAATAATGTCCAAAATATACAGCAGACATTGTGAAATGAAAAGAAATTATTTAAAAAGAAAGAGGAACTAGGAGAAGGAAAACAGAAAAGAAGACAAAAAAGGAAAAAAAAATGCAAGATCATTATACTACTACTGTCTCTTAATTTTTTGAAAAGAAAATTTTGTAACAATATTTGGAGAATTTTTATGCCCATATTTTAAACTCCGAGTAACTACTTTGAAGATAACAATATGAAATATTAACTACTATTATCCTCCTGTCTTGTTTTTTAAATTTTGTTTTATTTTTTCCATTAAATAAAATTATCTTTCTGTGTGCTGTGCTGGTGTTGAGGATCACTTCAAAAATTTACAAAGAAAATAAATGAGGGGGCCTGCCCCTTAGGTCAGTTCTTTAAGTGGCTGCTTCAACAAAGCAGTCAGGCTCAGGTTGCCATGGTTCGATTCCCACAACTCAAGCCAGCCAAACCTGCCCTGAAGGCATTCGGAAGAAAAAAACAGAAAGAAAGAAAGAAAGAAAGAAAGAAAGAAAGAAAGAAAGAAAGAAAGAAATGAATTTAGTACCAAACCAATACTTGATGGACAAAAATGGAGACAGAGAAATACTTTAAAGAGAATTAAATGAAATAATGACTTTGAAGTACTTGGAACCATGCCTGGCATATCATAAGGCCTAAGTAAATATGACTGACAGCAACCATTGATTCTATTATTGAATTAAATAACATATTACTCCCAAGAATAATACTTCATTGTAGTGGGAAATAATGAGACCACAAGATGGAGCTTTGCCCACCCTTGAAAGTGCAGAAAAGGGAGACTGCCAGAGGTCAGCATCAGCTGGACTCATCCTGGCAATGTTGAAGGAGAATATCTTTGCCTAGGACACACATAATCTGACCACAAGCAGGTTAGCCCGTTTTGTGAAGAAGCTGATATTTGTAACTCTACTCTTTTCTTTTTTCTAATTTTTTTTAATTGGATACATGGTCTAACTATACAATTCCAACTTGAAGTGATCCTCTCAGCCTCCCCAGAGCTGGGACTATGGCTGTGCGCCACCATGCCAGAGGTCCTACCTTGTATGTGGTACTGGGGATCAAATACGGGTCCTTGCACTTGCCAGGCTAGCACTTAAACTATTCATCTATCTCCCCAGTCCTCTTTTCCTCTTTCTCGTACCATGCTCATTGATCAAAATTATAAATTGGTTTTCTCATTTGGGAGGTTTAACAGAAATATGTTCAAAATGAACTATGTGGATGCATTTTCTTAAAATACTAAATTAGTTAACATCTAAGTAACAACTTGCCTTTCATTATTAGGTATACAAGGATAGAAAGTAACTTGGAAGTCCTCTCAGGACTCTAGAACATCTTATCTCCTATCCCAGTGATGTCCATGGTACAAATGGGCCACTACAGCACACATGCTAGAGGTTCACCACCTTGCTTATGCTTTAATAGATGAGTGTTGCACTTGAGGCTCATGGATTTGCTTGTTTGAGTTTATGCTCAGAGACTGAATCCACTCAGCATTGCCAAAATTTTGATAGTGAGCTTGCTCCTTTGACAACAGACTGAAGAGACTCCACCAAAGCATCTTGGGGACATGGCCACATTTCTTCCCATTGGCATGCACAACCACTCTTCTAAAACTCCACCTACCTTTTGGATATATATATATATATATCACATATCACATTCAATGATAAATGCCATGAGAGCAGAAGTCATTCATGTTTACTATTGACCATGGTCTTTAAGTCGTGAAGTATTTATAGATATTTTTATAGAGTTTAACAGGCATGAAAATTGGGGAAAATATTTGTAGAGAAGATTAAATAGTACTTATCAAGGGCCAAGGAGATAGCTCAGTAGAATAAGTGTTTGCCTGGCAAGCACAGAGTCCTGAGTTCAATCCCCAGTACCACAAAAATAAAATAAAATAAATAATACTTATCAAGATTTAATATTCATATACCCTTTTACTGACTCTACAATGTAAAATCTAGTTAGAAAAAATTTGTAAGTATACACAAATAGATGTGTGGAAGACTATGTGAAGCATTATTTTTAATCACAAAAAATTTTAATAACCTACACAGATAAATAACTGATAATATGCACATTTTATTAAATGCTGGTTGGTAATTTTAGAAAGTTAATGTCCCAACATGGAAAGATCTTTAAGCCATATTGTTGAGATGGGGGAGCACATAATTTTTCTG
>NW_004524635.1:2866081-2867768 GCF_000260255.1 Octodon degus
AAAAAAAGGTATCATATGTGTTCTCCAGGGACAATGTGCACACATATTGAAGGATGAAAGTGTCTGGTTGTCACATTCTAGACTGATAGCTATGATTAGCCCTGTGGAGGGATAAAAGGTACATGTAAATTTAGATTTTAGATTTTTATGTGTGTGTGTGTGCATTTGGTACAGACAGGGTCTACAGGGACTACAGGGTCTTACTATGTAGATCGGACTCGTAGTGATCCTCCTGTTTTCAGCCTCCCAAGCACTGGAATTATAGGTGCACACCACCACGCCCAGTCTCAATTGTAGTCTCAGTGCACCCTGGGTGTGCAGCCAGCACAGCACGCTGGGATCGAACCCCTGTTGCTGCGCTCTGCCTAGGCAGATGCTTTACTCCGCTGAGCTATCTGGCCAGACCTAGATTCTGGATTTATTAGTAATGCTTGAATTCTTAAACAACTAGAAGTTATATCTTAACTATTTGTTTATAATTAAAGCTTTTTAAAATAATTTTATTGAGAAAACAAATAGAAATAAGACAGTTTCAAAACCGATTAGTGGGAGAGTTTCAATAATTACTACATTGCATATTGTTGTCTTAGTAGTTATTCCTTGTACAAGATGCAGACATGATATCCTGTCCACAAACACTATTAGGACAAATCTTTCTATCCACTGAATTAAGAGAAAGTAGCTGTACATCTATCCTATTTTGAATATACAGATACAAAATGGTTGTTCATTTGTATCTCATTTTTTCATTTAATTTTGTCAGAGAAGGGTATTCCATTGTCATTTAAATGTTGTAGATGCATGAATTTCAGCAAAATATTCCAATATAGTCCAGTAGTCCATAATAGTAGTGGGTTATCCATAGTATTGGCAATGTCAGAAGTTATTGACTTGAGCCTTTTACAGCTCAGCATATTAATGTGGCTTTACTTTTGATACTTCATTTTTATACTTTTCTGCTGGATGATTAAGACCAAGATAAAGCAAGACCTAAGAAATATAACTTTTGTATCTGACAAGGTCCGTCAAATCCCCTTAGAATTTACCCTGAAACCCTGAAAAACAGTTTGTAGATCCTTTGTCAGTGTCAGCCATGTGGATGAGTCACGGCCATTGTTTAATCAATTTGCTCTCTGTGAAAGCCTGAGAGAATGTTTTCTCTCCATATGACTCTCCTTAGGCACACTCTACATCATCGATCACTTTCCTCTGCAGCCCCATACTCTTATAATTGAGTTTTAAAAAGAAAAAATGCTTCAAAATAAATACATTATAAAGAAACATTATTGTAAATAAATTATTATAATTCATTATAAAGTACCAGAATGTTAAAGGTCTGATGAAGAAGAATACAAAGGTAGTCCCAGCCCAGGCGCATCCTGGGCCAGAACCTCTAGCACCCCCTCGGGACGCCCCCCCACCACTCCGCAGTACCTCCCCCACCCCGCCCGCCTGTCGCGTGCGGACTTGCCTGCAAGAACGATGCGACCACTGGTTGATTTTCTGCGCAGCTCTTTATTGTTCTCTTACATCCGTCTTCTCTTTCCCGAGGCCCCTGCTCTTAGCTTATAAGTCCCAGGGCTTCCAACCATGGGGTGCCACGTGTGTACTGCCCATTGGTCCAGGTATGCGGAAGCAATGCATTAGCCCAAGCCTTGGCCATATATGGAGTTGTTTACTCCAGGAG
>NW_004524635.1:2878443-2886471 GCF_000260255.1 Octodon degus
ATTCTCTTAATGAATAGAATGATTTGTTCTAATGGCATTTGTAAATAGGATCTCAAGTCTGCATCTTGTACAGCAACTAACCACTAAGAAGAATATATGCAGTGTGTTATTTGTTGAAACTGTACTTCTGATTTGATTTGAAACTGTCTCATTGCTGTTTATCAATAAAATTTTGGAAAAAAAAAAAGAAGAATACAAAGGTACCCATTTAAAAAAATCAAATTATTTATGGCAAAATTCCTCTCTTAGCATGGGAAGTATATGTGTGAAGTTTTACTAATGTCAAAAAGATTTTTGAATTAATTTTACCTTAATTTAAGTTCACATGAAAGTTACATGATAATATGAATATTTTTCTAAGTGGAATAACTGTCTTTTACTCTTTTATGACTTTTTATGGACTATGCATAAAGTTGCATACACCATGAGTAGTTATCTCTAAGAAATATAGCAATGTGATGAAATTCATGTCAAGGAACAGATATGTCAAGAAATATGTCAAAAGATGTCAAGAAATTCCCTTCCTGTCTCTTCTAAGCACTAGCTCCCTTCACTCTCCCAAATTTACCACTACCTGGATATGTAACAGCATAACTTCAATTTGTCATTTTAAAAAATCATGAAATAGATATCACATGGTATATTTCATGTCTGACTTTGTTTGTTTAATAATATGAATCTGGCTGTGTGCATGTGTTGCTACATGGACCATATCTCTCACTTTCACTGATGTGCAGTATTCCACTGCATACCCATTGCATCTGCTATTGACTCAATGTTTGCTCACCAAAAATATTATCATATGTTGAAATTATGAATACGAATGTGACAGTATTTGAAGGTGAGACACTGAGAAAGTGATTAGGACATGAAGTGGAGCCATGATGAATGGGATTAGTCCCCAAAGAGAAGACATCACAGAGGATTCCCTCACCCCTTCAGACATGTGTGGGTACAGTGAGGACACCTACGCATCAGCAAATGAGGTTCCCTCAGATACAACTCTCACCTTGATCCTGGAGTTCACAGCTCCCAGAACTGTGAGAAAGAAGCGTTGTTAAAGCTGCCTAATCGAGGTACTTCTACTGCAGCAGTTCAACCAGATGACCATTTATGCATCCATTTCATTGTTGATGCATTAAGGTCGGTAAAGCAAAAGATACCCTCCAACGCTAGTGGCAAGGTGGTTAGGGGCTTCCCCCACCCTGGGAAACAGCTGGGCTTTTTTCTGTCAAAATTGAACAGAACATTCCTGCCAATCCAGCAATTTTTTTTCCAGGTATATACCTTAAACAAATATGTTCACCAAAACTGCTTCTGACCTTTCTGAGCAAATCTTTGGGGTTTTTTGTTTTGTTTTGATTTTTGGTTTTTGTTTTGTTTGTTTTGGTTTGGTTTTGGTACTGGGGATTGAACTCGGGACCTTGTGCTTTCCAGGCAGGCCCTCGTGCTGCTGAGCTAGCTCCTCAGCCCTCTTGAGCAAATTTTTGTGTGAACATACGTTGTAATATCTTCTTGGGCAGAAATTCATTTGTAGAGGAGTGGAATAGTTGAGTTGTTGGTAAACCTTTGTTTCTGTTAATTTTGAAAGCCTTAAAATAAAAGCAGAATAACCTATACCATAAGAGCAACTATATCAGAGAATGACCTTTCTTTGATACAGTACCACAATCCTCAAACAATGTGAGTATTTTGCCATTAAGTGTAAATTTATAAATCTAGCTTTCGTGATATACTTGAAGTTTTATTGTTTTAAGATAATAAATGACTTTGTATTTCATATTTCAAGTGTTTAGAAGCAATTTCTATAGGCACATAGGTTTTTCGTTTATGCTCAATTTGTGATGGGATTAAAAGTGCCTTTAAAATTAAGATGTTCCCTTGACCACACTTAACATATGGAGTTATTTCTCTGTCTTTAAAATAATCTTCTGTAGAACAGGAGGTCGGAAAATCACAGAGTGAATATCTTTCTTTGTTACTTTAGCTGCTGACATTTTTAATTCAATTTAGCAGTAGCCTTATATTTTTAAAGTTAATGAAGTGGATTTCAAGTTCAGTTAGAAGTAATTTAAGATGACAATTCAATCATTAGTGAAGCTAATTATTAAATGGAAAACTCACTGCAGTACTCAAGCTTCATAATGAAATAAAACCTTATGTCCAAGAGGTACGCAAAGCCCATGAGCTGAACCACGTGTAGTTCTGTTAACAAAGCAGCTCAATGAGAAGGTGCAAGGTGTCAGCCTGCACATGATATCTTTTCCAGCAGACACAGGTTTAATATTTTGATTCATTCCTAGTCATGATTTTCTTTCACTAAATCACAAGCCACAGAAAGCACTTCATCTCTGAACCATTCCAGCAATGTTTCTAAATATAAATATATCCGTTATGTTTATCTCATTCATCAAGAATACATATGACAGGTATATTAATGCCATGTTTATTATAATAAAAATAAAATAGGATTGATGCTGTAGCTGAGGCAGCTTTATTACAGTAGGCAAGTGTGTGCATTTCTTTGGTGTATACGTCGGAAACAATAAAACTCTTATGGCCATTAATTGATGAATAGTAAACAAAATGTGTATATCTATACAATGAAGTCATAAAAAGCAATGAGGCACTGTTACATGCTGAAATGTGAATGAGTCTTAAAAGTATTATTCTGTAAATCAGGCACACATGTTTCAATATCTCAATCTCTCTCTTGTCTGAGAAACCAAAGACATAGGGAGGAATCAAAATGGATGATAGATGTTGGGAAGTAGAAAGAAAATGTTCAAAGACAGGGGGAACAAGTAGAGGGGAGGGATGGAAAGGAAAAGGAAAAGAATGGAAGGAAAAAACTGAAACAAAGATTTTGCAAATAAGGAGAGGAAGAAGGGCTCAGGGGAGAGAAGGGAAATCGGGGGAAATAAAGAAGAACCAACATATATAATGTACAGGTGCCAAAGCCCTATAATGAATGTGATCTTTAGGTATATCAAAAGTATACCAATCAAATTAATTTTAAAAAACATTTTAAGTGAAAGAAACTATATATAAATGATCACATGTTAACAAAGAATCATACAATCACATGCCCAGGAAGTACAAATGTACAGACACACAATAAACTAATGTCCTCTTGGGGCTAGAATGGGAAGGGGAGGTGACTGAACACAGGCACTAGCTTATTATTGGCTGCTGAGAATGACCTAAAGTTAGGAAGTTGTGATCGTTGAAGAAGTCTGAGCACACACGCAAGAGTCACTGAATCACTCACTTACAGCGGGTGAAGCTTGTGTGATACAAATTATGTCTCTAAAAAGCTTTTTAAAAAAGGATTGAAGGGGCTGGGGAGATGGCTCAGTGGAATAAGCACTTCCCTGGCAAGCGCAAGGGCCTGAGTTCAATCCCCAGTTCCGCCAAAAAAAATAAAAAAGATTGAATTTTGAAAATGAACAGGGCTATTGAGGATTAGATATAGCTTGACATCAGTGCTTATCTTCTCAAAATTAATATAGCATCATCCTCACTTTCACACACTAAAGTCTACTATGTAGAAAATAATATATTTTCTGTCTATGGAAAACATAATGTAAAATGTAAAAACATTCCATTAGCTAATACAACAGCAAATCCAAGAGGAATTTTATAAACCAATATAACTTTTTAAGGTATATACCCACAGAAATGGAATTATTCATGAGGATTTATTTTTTAATTTTCCTCTTTTGGGTGGGCCAAATAGCTCAGTGGATTAAAGCGCCTGCTTAGGCAGACACAGTAGCTGGGGGTTCAATCCCTGGGCCTGCCTCCCTGGGGCACACTGAGGTGGCAATTGAGACTGGGCGTGGTGGCACGCACCTATAATCCCAGCTCTTGGGAAGTTGTAAACAGGTGGATCACTATGACTCCGATCTAGTAGTGAGACCCAGAACACCCTGTAGGCCCTTCCCAAAAAAAAAAAAAAAAAAGCAAAAAAAGAAATTCCTTGTTCACCTTTAAAAAATCCTTTCACCCTCTAGAACATAGAGAAACTGTGTTTAAACCTAGAACAGGTCCCATCACTACTGTTGAAAGGGTCCTAATCCACACGTCACTGCATGTCAACCTGAAAAGCTCACTTGGCTCTCACCTTTGCCCACCACTGTGGACATGGGTCATACAGCTCTCCTGAAATAATCTCCAGGCCCGCTGGGCTTGGCTACCTTTCCAAAGCCTCATGTTTTTTCCCAGCTGAGGGCCTTCCCATTCAAAACACAGCAAAGCACAGTCAATAGTGAGCAGATTCTGACCCAGTCTACCTGGCTTCCTGCCTGCACTTGGAGACAAGCTGCGTACATGAGGCAAGTTACCTAATTTTCCTGTGCCTCCCTTTCCTCATCTGCGTATGGAAATGATAGCCACACCTGCCCTGAAGGGGTGTCAGAGGATTAAATGAACTCGTGTTTCAGAAGTGGTTGGAAGAGCCTCTACCTGAAAACTTTTCAAAGCACCTTCTGAAATAGTCATCTATCTCTCCAGAGGAGGCCTCTTGTCATTCACACCTCTGTTCTACCACCTTCCCCTCCACCTCCTCACTCAGTGCTTCCCAACCCCACTCACTCGATATACACTCATTTAATCCTTGATTCGTGCCAGGTATTGTGTGGGGTGTCATGCTTGTGTCATGCTTGTGTCGTGAAGGAAACAAAGACTTCTGCCTTAATGGAGTTTGCTTTCCAGTGGGCTGCAACAGAGAATAAACAGAAAGCACTGAAAATGGGGCATGTCAGAAGCCGTGCTTGTTGTGGAGGGAAGAAAACAGCAGGGGAAGTGCACTTGTGCAGGCTGGCAAATATGTTTTGCAAAAAGGCAGGGGGCGATCAGAGACCCTGGAGAGAGTTGAAGGAGGTCGAGAAGTCAGTCAGAGTTGATTGGGAGGAGCAGCATTCTGTGCGGTGCAAACCGCGGGGCAGAGGCCTGAGCCCCACGAGCTGTCCCTTTCAGGGACAGCCAGAGACCACTGCGCTGCAGTGCAAAGAAAGGGAGAGGGTAGGGGCAGATTATGTGGGTCTCACCAGGCCATTTCAGGGCTTAGTCTTTGTATCTCCCCAACATAGAGGAGGGTGTGGACAAAGGATTGTAAGGAAGCTCCCAGTTAACCCCAACTGCTGACCCTCTGAAATGGTGCTCTTTCCACTACTAGACTGTAGCAATTTGGTACCCAGCACTAGATGATGAAGAGGAAGCCAAGGACAGCTTTTGGGCTGCGCATGATGCGAGCCGCACTGTGTATGAGAAGGGAAGGTTGAGGGGAAGGCATGTACTGTCACTCCATCAGGAAACAGTGGCACTAATTCAGCAAAGAAAGAAATCACTCAGATCAAGGTAGGAAGGCATAAGATGCAGTCATATTTTCTCTTCCTCATAGAACTTCTATGGAACATTTTCATGCTTTTTTAATTTATTTGCTATAACTTTCTTCCCTTCTCCAAGCTACCACGGTAAGAAGGAAAATCCTCTGAGGACCGGTGCCTTGTCTGACTTTATCCTCTGCACTCAAAGCAGAGTGGGTGCTATATACATGTTCGTGGAGTAAGTGAATGGAAGAAGGAATGGAAAATGAGTGAGTAAATGGAGGAAAAACACAAATTAAAACCTACTTTCTATCCTTTTTGTAGTGTGCATATGATTTTAACATATGATAAATGGGATATTTTAGAATAATGAAACCACTTTATTTTTAACAGCTGTTTTGGGGGTAGCTCACAATTTAGAAAAATATATTAGATCTTTATCTGGCAATACATACTAAAATAGGCAGCAAATGGTTTCTTTAGTTCAACATAAAAAAGAAATCCTAAAAAAAATAAAAATATCTTAGTTATTTTGGTGTGGAAAATTCCCCAAAGGCAGAAATTACTTTTAAAAGATTGATAGGTTTCATAACACAAATAGTCTTAACTTCTGTACAGCCAAATCACTAACAACAAAATTAAATCCTCAAAAAAAAAAACTGAAACAAACATACAACAATGTTACTACATATGGGACAGTGGAATAATATCCTTCATACATAAAAGACACACACACAAGAAAGGAAAAAAAATGAGAAACTTGGCTAGAAATAATTACATATAAATATTCAATAAATATAGAAGCAATGAATTTACTGTAGATTAAATATATGCACAGCAAAACACGATAAAATAATACATTTAACCTATCACATAGGTATTGATTTTTTTTTAACACTAATCCTCATGCTGGCTAAATCCCCAGATACAGACATCCTTCAATTAGGCTCACCTGATAAAAATTGATACATCTTACGAGGTGATTTGATAGAACATAGCAAATACCTCTAAAATGTCTGTCATCATTAATTATCCAATTCTACCTCTTTTGAAGGAATTACCCAAGGTGCACACATAAAAGTGCATGTCTAAACATGGAATACTAGACAGACATTTTTAAAATGTTATCTTTATCAGAGATAGAAATTGTATCAGAAAACATTATATAATCTATAAAGTACAAAAAAATCATAAGAGGTTATAAAGAATTTTCTCATTTTTCTAACCACACATGCCTATGTAGTGAGGTGATGATGGTTACACTATTACACATGTGACAAAAAAGATGACATCAATTTATATGCATATAATGATGTTAATTTCCTAGCTTCTACTACGTACTGCAGTTATATAAAATATAGCCATTGAGTACAACTAAGTGAAATGTACTCAAGACATCTCTGCTATTTTTATAACTTCCTGTCACCTATAAGTATCTCAAAACAAAAAAGTTCTGTGCATATACAACCTGGAAGCTATAGAAATTGAATAACATAATAACTATGATTTCCACTGGATGATCCTTATTTTCACCTACTTCAAAACTTGTCTTCAGGCCAGCCAAATATCTCAGCACATTAAAGCGCCTGCAAGCAGGTGCAGGGGCCAGGGGTTCGATCCCCAGGCCTGCAGTGCTGGCCCCGCCCCCAGGGCATGCTGAGATGGCGATTAAGATGGCGTGGTGTCGTGGGCCTATAATCCCAGCTCTTGGGAGGCTATAAACAAGAGGATTGCTACGAGTCCTATCTATGTAGTGAGACGCTGTACACCCTGTCCTAAATACGAAAAAAAAAAAGCTTGTCTTCAATGAGCAACTATGTTTATAATCAGAAAGCCTTATATTATTTTAAGTTATATAGAAACCTAATGATGACCCAAGAATTACAAGATCTGTGTTGAGCATCTATTTATGTAAATGTGTCTTTATATATACGAGATTTCCATGAGGAAAGATACATGGGTGTATGAACAGATGGACAGATAGATGCACCCCCATAATCATTTACAAAACTTGGAAATAAGGGTGAAATATAAAATGCTTTCTAGAAATGCAGAGCATGGATATGTAATAAACAGAAGAGCTTTCATATGAATTCGTGGTTAGCTACTATGTACCAGTTCTTTTTTTTTTGCGGAACCGGGAATTGAACTCAGGCCCTTGCGCTTGTTGCCAGGGAAGTGCTTATTCTACTGAGCCATCTCCCCAGCCCCTATGTATCAGGTTTTTACATTTAAATCACTTATAACTTTGTGTAACATATTGTAATCAACTACAAATATAGCTATGAACATTAACAAGTTTCAGAAAATAGGTTTGCTCTTTCTTCTCCTGTCTCCACAACAACTCCCTGCTCTCTACCTCCTTCCCAGTCCTTGTCCTGAGGTATTGCAATGAAATAATTTGAACTAGAGTAATTCACAATTTCAAATTCACTGCTTTTACTCAGTATCCCTGGTCATGGGCAAATCTTATTCTCTCTGCACCTTGCTTAACTCTTCTCTAAATTAGAGATATTAATAACTGTGGAAGAATAGTTTGGGGAATGAATGGAGAAGACGTTAGCAAAGTAACTAGGGAAGTAGTCATTTTTTTTTTAGCGATGTTTATTTATTTTTTTTCTTTTTTTGACATCAGTTATTTTTATTTTAAAGAAAAAAATAAAAACAATGGTACAAAATCTCAAAACAAGATTTTAGG
>NW_004524635.1:2888136-2891740 GCF_000260255.1 Octodon degus
TTAGATAGAGCTATTACCTTAGGACCAGGTCCGGATCTACGAAGTTCAGATTCCTCCAGGTGGGTATGGTTTGTATCTGGCTGCTGTGCTCCACTTCTTTCTGCTGCAGCCGTTAGAGTTGAACCCTTTGTGTCACTCTGGCAAGATGTTCTGCTCCTGAATCAGCTGGGTGGGTCTTGCCTCAAGCCTCTTTGCAGGGAGTTATGCTGAAGGGTTCCGTGCTGGGTCTGCAACCTGGGTGGAATGAGGATCCCCAACCCCGGGTTGTCTCACTCACTCACCAGGCCTGCGCTCTGGGTCTATTCAGGATCCCATGGCCTGGGTCGTCTCCGTCATTTCTTAATAGATGTAAATTCCTTCCTTTTTCCTTCCACATTTCCCTCCCGTTCCATAACTCTGCCTTAGACCCACATCTTATTTTGAGAAAATACAAGAATTTCCTTAAAAACTTGCAAAGACCAAGATTTTAAATTCACAGCCAGACCCATTTTAAGAATTAAGCATCAATGAGGTCTCTTTTTATTTTTCCTTTTGGCCAGGAGAGGACAGAAGTAAAACAGCATCTTCCAATTAAACCTGCTGGCGATCTAGTTTTTCTGAAACAATGGAGAGCACATTTCTCTAGAAGAACTCAGAGCTCTGAAGAGAGTGAAGAGCAATTCTGTTCTCAAAGCAATATTTTTTTTCCTCCATGTCATTTTTAATGCTCCCAAATGCCATTATGCAGAAGACGGCTTTTCCAAATGGCATATTTTCTCACCTATCCCCAAGAATTCATCCTCCATTTCAAATGGCCTCGTTTCAGGCTGTTGTATCAGTCAGTCTAACACATGGTCTCAGACTTAGCTCTTCAGGGAAGGGGAGGAGGGATAAATGGGTTTAATCTGCTTCTGTGATACAGCAAAGACCCTAAATCCTCAGGATTCCCTCATATCGTTGAGTTTGTCTCTTCTGTCACTCCACATGGACCCAGGCTCAACGTTACACATGGAAGTTGCCCAACGTCAGTTGCCAGCTGACTCACAATCCTCAAGGCAGCCCTCTCTGCTCATTCCCAACATTCTAATAAAAAAACAGAAATGTGTGCTTTCTCAACAGCAGTGTGTAAAACATTCAAATTGTTTGTCCTACTTGTGACTCACGTAGCCAGCTGAGGGATATTTTGCATGTAGGTCTCATTATATACTAACCCCTCCGGGTCCAAGCTGCAAAAGTCCTTCCAATTTATATCGGTGTCTCAGTTGCTACTCTTTGTATGACTTTGGCCTTCAGCTCACATTTATTTTCTTTATCTCTAATATAAATGAATGGAATAGGTTCTGCAGAGTCAAGTACGTAAGCCTAATTTTTAAGTATACATATATTTAGGTGGAAAAGCCTAGTGCTTTATTATAATGGGCATTTATTTTCCATTCTCTTGGGTTATCTTTTCCCCTGCCTGAAAAGCTGCCAATCCTTCCAGTAAGCTCATTCTCTTTGAAATTGAGCCAGTCATTTTCTGTTCTTTGTAATTATAGTCAGTGAAATAACTTCCAAATTACCATAATACATTTTTGTAATCTAAGATGATAGTAATAAAAATATTTAGAGAACTTTGGATAATGTAAGCATTAAGGTATAATTAAAAGAAAAATATTTATAAAATGCTATTAGGGAAAAATAGAAGCTTAAAATTATATTTATGGTATAAAGAAAAGATACATTTATACATATATATACATTTATGTGTATTTTTACATGTCAAAAAGACTGAAAGGATATTTATCAGAATGTTGATAGGCTGATCTTCAGAAAAATTTTGCTGCGATTTTTATTTAATTTCTTGATTTTCCCATATTCTGTGCAGTTTTCCCTATGAATACATATTCTCTTTGCCACATGAAAAAAAAAATACATGTTATTTTAAGAAATGCATGCTCAAGTTGAACTTCCAGCATAATTAGGGGTTAGCTACTGATTGAAAACTATGTGGGCAATTAATGAAATGTTATTCCAAGGACCCGCCTTGGTAGCAGCTCTTGAATCTTAATGATACCCCTGGAATATATCACCTATTGTTCCCCAGTCCTCAAAAACTAAACATGGACAAATAGGTCATGTTGTTAATCATGAATCACAAAGATGAATCATGCCACACTATGCATGCCGCTGAAAGGTTAGAGATAAACATACTATCAATCTATGTATAAAATTATCCCTGCTATTTTGAGAATCCAAGAGGTTTTTTTTTAATGATTACTACACTAGCTTGACATTTGAACAGATACTCATTCTTCATATCTGTTAAAATGACACATTATAATTGCTAGCACACATAACAATGAAAAAGATTAATAAAGGAACCAAGTATTAGTCAATTCCATGCTCTGGACTAAGTATCAGTGTCCCCCAAAATTACATACAATGAATTCCTAACCCCCATTCTGATGGTATTAAGGATGGGCTCTTTAAAAGATAACTAAGTCATGACAATAAGGCCCTCATGAATGGTATTAGTGCTTTCATAAAAAGAAGACAGAGAGCTAGTTAGTTCTCATGTCCCACGTGGGGGAACAATGAGACGTTCACAGTCTCTGACAGAGGAAAGTCTTCACCAGAACGACCATGTTGGCAACTTGATCTCACAATTCCAGCCTCCAGAATTGTGAGGAATAAATTTCTGTTACTGATAAGCCACTCAGTCCATGGTTCTTTGGTTGGTTGGTTGGTTGGTTGGTTGGCTGGCTGGCTGGCTGGTTTTTATAGCAGGCTAAGTTAACAAAAACATTTACCTAGATTACAACCTCAGGGAAAGTTAATCCTTTATTAATAGATTTTTTAAATGGGACTTATATTAAATTTTCAAGCTAACTAGTTAAATTCAAACTCTTTTTCTTTGTTTTTCAAATCCTGTGCCATTTTATAGGAATGACAATATACTCATCTCACATCAATCTCCTACTATAATCTTTAGAAATATTTTTCTGGGCTTTTTTTTTAACCTCCTCATTAATTATTCAGGATTGTGCTTCATTCTGCTTAAAAGTTTGGAGGCAAATTTTTAAATGCTTTTCGGATTTATTTACTCTCCTTGAGTTTGAATAAAATATCCACAATAATAGAGTCTGTCGACACTAATTGGTCATTAGAAGCTACATAGCTCGACTCTATCATCTCCAAGATTCAATCCAGGCTCTCTTCTAATGTCGCTGGTTCACCAACTTTTTTGGTCTTTGGGCTTCTTTGAACTTTGAAACATTCTTTGTACATTAAAATCCACAAAGAGCTTTTAGTTTACATAGGTGATGTACATCCATATTTAACCACAATTGAAACTTTAAAAATATTTAAAGATTAATAGCAGGGCTAGTGTGTTCATTATGCATCATCATAAATAGGCGTAAAGAAAACTATATTTTTCAAAAAATGGCAAGAGACTAGCAATGCTTTGCATGCTTTCGGATCTTTTAAGGTTTTGCTGAATAGATGAAAACTAGTCAGCTTAACAGTCCCGGTATTCATTCTTGTAATAGCACACAGCATTCAGCCTCTAGAAAACTCATCACATATTCCTCCTGAGTAATGAGAGTAAAGGGGGCCGGGGAGATGGCTCAGTGGAATAAGC
>NW_004524635.1:2892105-2896757 GCF_000260255.1 Octodon degus
AAAGATTCTGTAGTGCTTAACTGACTGTGTCAACCTAAAAAAGAAAAGTCCAACTAAATTAGATCCATGTAATTCTGGGGATGGAAGAGTCACCCTGGCATTGTGGAGGATCTACCCATAGGATTATCTCCAGAATGGTATAAAAGAGAAACAAAAAAAAGGAAGGCCTGCTTCTGTTTCTTCACTAACCGATACAGATTTTGATACCAGGTGTGGGGTCAGACTGTGACTTTACCTGATTATGTAGTTTAGGAGCCTTTAGAACTAGCTTGGTGGGAAGAGCTTAGAAAGGTTTGGAGATACCCGCTGAAGAAACAGCTCTGGACTACTTTAGGTTGTACTGATGGCAGTGTCTGGTCAGCATTCCGAAGACCAGGCTCAGGAAGTTTCTGCTGGGAAGAAGGACTCCATTGGTTAGTTGTTGAACTCTAGATCATGTGTGTTGTGCTTTGGCAGAAATTCTACCTGCATTTTGCTCATGTCCAAAGACTTTGCTTGAGACTGAGATTAAGAGTAGTGGACTAATTAACCTTGCAGAAAAAAAACCTCAAGACAATTGAACATTGAAGGTGGATAGCACAGCTACTGTTTGGATCTTTTAGTCAAATCCATGTTGAGAATCCCAGCAAATGATTTCATGTGTTTTGAGATTGTCTAGAAAGGAAGCTCCAGTAAAACTGCAGACTATAAAAAAGGAGCAGAAGAGAACATAGTTGTTGAGAAGGAAGAGGACAATAGAAAAGGCAACCTGAGGACATGACAAAATTGTCTCGGCAATGAGAAAAGTAGTTAAGGCAGATTTTGGTACCAGGAGTGCTTTCACCACAGCTCTTCAGATCATGGATTGAAAACCTATTACTCTGCTTCAAGCCACAAGAGATAAAACTAAACTGATATCATCTCATGGCTATGCAGGAGTAAAAGATACCATATAAAGCATGGCAGATGCAAAACAGTTCCTGGGTCTAGGCATAATCTTTTGATGGTAGTTGTTGCACTTCATGCTGCAGCAGTGAAGATCTCTTTGGATCTTTTCAAAGGGTACAGAGAATTGTGTCACCTTCCCAATTTTCACCTGGACCAGGAATCAGGGCTACAAGCCTGGTGGAGTCTTTTTTTCCAACTCTCCTTTAACTCAGAAAGGTATGTTTTTGTTTGTTTGTTGCAGAACTGGGGATTGAACTCAGGCCCTTGAACTTGCCAGGTGAGTGCCTATTCTACTGAGCTATCTCCCTGGCCCCTCAGAAAGGTATGTTTATCTGTAGCTAACCAAAAGATCCCAAGTACCCTGTGGTGAAGGAACACCTTGCAAGCCCATCATGCATTTTTGCCAGAGAAAGCTCCTGAGGTGGCCTTAACTTTCTCTTGAGTCTGCAAAGAAAACTGTGCATTGGCCCTGCTGAGACTAGTTGGATGGTAATATGCCATACACTGTGTTGCCCACTTTGTAGGTCTCTTGCTTAATGGAAGGAGGATTCTGGCCTTCTCTATAAATCGTTACTATTGGATACAAACACTTTGGTGGTCATTAGTTAGTTAATTAATATACTTGAGATGAGCCCAGGAACTTTGCACTGAACTACATTTCCACTTTTTTTTTTTTTTTTTCTGAGACAGGGTCTCACTAAGTCACTAAGTTACCAAGGCTGAATTCAAACTTTCTATCTTCTAGCCCCCAGTTTCTGGAGTTCTGGAATTATATGCATATACACACACAGTTGAGTGACCATTCTTTAATGTAATAAAATTGTTTTACATTGAATCATGGTCACACTGTTGTCTAAATTGGAAGACTGAAATGAAAAACCCAAACATAGAAAGTTAGTGTTGCAGAAGGCCTTGTAAAAGTCATCTACTCACACATCAGCCACAGATTAAATGACGCCCTCCCAGTCCTTTCAGAAGGTGTACTGGTGGATACCCATACCATGGTTACCCAGTGACACCCCACACATCCTATGTAGTGACAGGGATTATACTTGCATTATGTCTTAACTAGAAACAGTTAAGTTTGATGAAAATTCTTAATGCACATTGTGCTTGCTAATAATTATATGGTTTAACTGAATGAATAATCTATAAACTGATAAGTATAACTGGTAAGAATAAAAAGAGAGATGTTTCTCTGAAATATCAGATAAATGCTTTCAGAAAGTTACATGAAGGCAAATCCTTTAAAAATACTACAATGGAGCAAAGTTTGGGTGCAACAGCTTTTAAAGGACTGGAGAACAAGTACAAAAGTAGAATGATTTTTGTCTTGAAAACGAATTTGCCTATGGAACTTCTCTATCATTTTTTTCTTCTTTCTTTCTTTCTTTCTTTCTTTCTTTCTTTTTTCTTTCTTTCTTTCTTTCTTTCTTTCTTTCTTTCTTTCTTTCTTTCTTTCTTTTTATGTACCAGGGATTAAACTCAGGACCCTGTGCTTGCCAGGCAAGCGCTTATTCTACTGAGCCATCTCCCCAGCCCAACTCTCTATCATCTTTCTTAAGAAATTGAAAAATGGAAATGATTTATCATGAGTGAATTTTACACAAGACAGTACTTCAATCAACAAACTCATACTGTGATAAAATAATTTTATCTTATAATGAAACACAATTAGACCTTTGCAATTCAAATAAAAATAAAATGCTTAAGATATGTGTCAATTTTTTTAAAAATTAATTTTTTAATCATCTTTTTTTTTTTATCTATTTAGTACAAGGTCTACACAGATCAGACTCGTAGTGATCTCATTTTCAGCCTCCCAAGCGCTGGGATTATAGGTGTGTGCCACCACGCCCAGTCTTAATCGAGGTCTCAGCACACCCCGGGGGCAAGGCTGGCATGGCATACCTGGGGAATTGAGCCCTGGTCCCTGTGTCTGCCTAACAAGAAGCTTTAATCCGATGAACTATCTGGCTGGCCCTTTTATTCATCTTTTTAAGCACTTTTATATAGTTACAACTGTTGAGTCCATGGAAATAAAGAATGCTTATGAACTTTTCTTTAGAAGAAGTGTTGCTAATAACTCAATTAGAAAATATAAAAGGTAACTCCAATTAACTTCTGGTATTGATAACAGTGTCATAAATTATAACATTTATTGATGATGGTATAAAAGCTTAGAAAGCAAAAACCATCTAGCTGAAATCATAGATAGGTTCTGGGTGAAGAATGGTTCGGCAACACAAGGTTGTTTTTTGCAAGGATAAAATAAAATGAATCCGGGGACCGACCAGATAGTTCAGTGGACTAAAGAATCTGCTTAGACAGGTGCAGGGACTGGAGTTCAATCCCCAGCGCTCTGTGCCAGCCCCACCCTCTGGGCACGCTCAGATACCATTGAGACTGGGCATGGTGGCGCATGCCTGTAATCCCAGCACTTGGGAGGCTACAAACAGGAGGATCACTAGAGTCCAATCTGTGGATCTGTGTAGTGAGACCCTGTATATCCTTTACTAAATACATTTTTTAAAAAAGATAAAATTAATCCAACAAATCACTCAAGAAAATCTCTCACTGATTCTTAGTACCATCTTACCTTCCCACTTCCTTATACCTCACCTTCACCAAAATCTAGCAACTTGTGTCACAACTTTGGGTCACTTTTGCTTATTCTCTTGTTTGACTTCTCAAATTTCTAGTTTATTTATTTGTCTCTATGAAAATTCCCCTTCCTTGTATCTCTATACAGCTTTCATTTTACCAGTCCTACAGGCCTCAATCTTTGGCCATTCTGCAACTTGGATATATCTTCCCAACCTTCATTGTTTGTTCCTCTGAAAAATAATATAGAAATAGTAAAATGACTATTCTAAAGCTTTTATGTAAATATTTTCAAAAATCACCAACTTACACTAGTTATTGTATTCACAAAAAATTATTTCTTGAGCCCATATTCCCAAGCCTCTGGAGTTAAAACTTCTTAAGTGTGTCCTCTTCAGGCTCCTTTCATTTTTGTACTTCTTATATTCTCCTCTTGGCTTTTCAAAGGCTGGCTGCTTCTCTTCCTTCACAGGCCAGGTCACGATCACTTCCAGGGGAGTTTCTGCACAGGCCACCAACATCTGAACGCCCCCACCTCTGCCTCGGCATTCTGTGCCAACCACACTCAGATCCTGCTTACTTCCTCTGAACACTTTTCAATATCTAATTATTTTATTTATCTACACTTATTAAGTGCTTTCCTCTGGAATTTAAATGCAACGAGATCAGTGAACAAATCGATTTTACTCCAAAATACCCACTCAGTGTCCTGCATAATGCTCGGCACATGAAATAGATTTAATAAACATTTAATGGATTCATAAATTTTCTAACAAGCCATTATTAACTCTTTAGGAAAAAGAATTTCAGAATTCTTCCTATGATAGTACATGTATTTTTTTGCTTTCTTTTTCTTTATAGTTGTTTTGAATGTTTTATTTATTTGGTACAGGGTCTCACTACACAGCTCAGATTCATAGTGATCTTCTTGTCTCAGTCTATATAGTGCTGGGATTACAGGCATGTGCCAGGATGCCAGGTTTTGGTGGTGAGCTCGGTGTGTGGGGGGATCTGGGGAACGACAGGGCATGTGGTACCCAGGATCAAACCCAGGTCCTTGTGCTTGCAAGGCAGGTGCTTAGACTGCTAAGCTATCTCCCCAACCCCATATTTTTGCTTTC
>NW_004524635.1:2896857-2904920 GCF_000260255.1 Octodon degus
ACACCTCATAGTATGTGCTGTTTGTTATCTACTTCCTTCACTTAAACTGTCTCATAAATATCTCTCTGTGGCAGAAAGTGTGCATCTTCATTTGAGGGAAGCAAAGTTTAGAACATATCAAAGCTGACTAATTTCCCAAGTTTAAACAGAGTTACTTTTAACTGATACAGATACATAGGATCTCTGTTTTCTGAATATCAAAGAAGTACTTCCTTTTGCTTTTAAGCATACTTTATATTGATACTTGGTGTGACTCTTCATTCTGTATTAATCATTGATAGGTCAGGATTCAAACTTTCCCAGGCACCTTGCCCCAACACTATCCCTCTTGGTTTCCCGGGTACCCTACCTTCAAACTTTCTCCCCCTTGGCCCCACGCAGAGCCAAATCCAAAACCGAACTGGTCTGCCTGACTTTGTCCTGGGCAAGCAACCACAGAAACTCTTTTTTGTTAACATTAAAAGTCCCCCACAGACCAGGTAGCCTGCCAAGATTAGCTCTCCCTTAGCTGTTCCGGCTGTAATCACTCTCCCTAAAAGATCCTATAAAATCTCCTGTTCCCCCTTTATTCACTGCTCGTGTTCCATTAGACAGTGAGCCTGCTTGCTGACCCCAAAAAATCTACTCACATCAGAATACGTGGCCTGGTCAATTGCATTGGTCCGTACCTAATTAAACTTCTTCTATTTTTCATATTACAACTGGCCCATTGAGGATTCTCATTTTTGTAGAGAATTTGTCTTTCTTGCCTGGCTTCTCGAAAGTACATTAAGATGAATATTATATTTGTAGTAATTTCTTCCTCATTATTCTGGCTATATCATTGTTTTTCCAAGTAAAGTCAATATTTTTCATTCATGTGCTATATCAATCGATCAGTTACCACTTAAGTCAATACTTCTAAATCCAAGATAAGTGACTCATTAATTTTCTTAACCAGTTGCACCTTTGACATGGCTCTGCTCTAGCCTCTTTCTTCTAGGACTCTGTTCTCCAATTCACATATACTTTTAGTTTTTCTTACACCACTGCTTTAATTAGATAGAACACTGAGGCTACAAAATATAGGGCTGAAACACCCAAAAGTCAAAAGCAGCCACTCCATAAGAGCTAAAGGGAAACTAAAGCATCAGAAACAGAATTATGTCTTATCTACATCATGTCTCCCAGGAGGCTGGTCCGAGTGCAGTGGTGTTTACATCATTTCCCCCAGAAAATTAATTAAACTATTGTAAATGTGTCTTATAAGAATTATGGCAATAGTTGAAAACCAAAAATAAAAACAAGTGAGGTGGGGCCGGGGAAATGGCTCGGTAGGATAAGTGCTTGCCTGGCAAGCACAAGGGCCTGAGTTCAAAACCCCGGTTCCACCAAAAAAAAAAAACAAAAACAAAAAACAAAAACAAAAACAAAAAAAAAACAAGTGAGGTTACGCTATGAAATTTCCCTAGTAGGTGGGTATGTAATAAGGACACCGAGAGGATAATTATCAACTTCAAGAAGTGCAGGATTCTGGCCAATGTTTTTTGGCATAATATAGCACTGACATATTGTCTTATTATTAAAAGGATTTGTCTGAGGTCAAAAAAGGCAAATCACATCACATACCCAAAACTGGTGTGAAAGTCCCTTTCTATGGAACTATGAGGGCTGTAAACCCAGCACCACTCAAAGGAAAATCTGTCATTTCTTAAAAATGCTGTTGATAAAAAAAAAGAACTCTCTTCTATAATTTCTCCATTTTGGCCATTACAACAAAGTCCCCTACCTTCTGCCTTCTTTCATCCAATCTTCTATTATGTTTCATGCCAATATCAGTGTGTTTTTAATATACAGTAACCACATATTTGAGAATTTTAGCTATTAAAGTAACTGCATACCATTTTTTATTTTTTATTTTAAACAGAAAAAGAAAAACCAAATAACAAGAAAAAAAGGCAGAAGCAAAGCAACATAAAACAGTACAAATGGTACACACTTTCAAAACAAGAATAGAAAAATAACAGTAGTTGTTCTATTGTATATTATTATCAAAATTGTTGCTCAGATTACCAGATACAGGTATGCAAGATGGATAAAACAATTAAACATTAACTCTTCCTTTCAATAAGCTTTAATTTTTTCCCTTGTCTTTTTTACATTTTTATCTTTTTAATTTATTTTAAAGAGTATAATTATAATAGGACATTTGAGACAATACACATTTAAAAGAACAAGATGAAAGGCATTCAACTGTGGGTGTTATATTACAGATTGCTATCTTCAATGTAGTTGCTCATGCCTAAGGAGAGTCACATGGAGAGAAAACATTCTCTCAGGCTTTCACAAAGAGCACACTGGCCGAGCAATGGCCATGACTCATACACATGGCTGACCTGACAAAGGTTCTACAATCTGAGGTACGGGATCTCAGGATAAATCCTGAGGGGATTTCACTGACCTTATCAGACCCAAAAGCTACAACTCTGGTTGCATAGGTCTTGTTTTATCTTGGTCTTAACCATCCAGCAGAAAAGTACAAAAACAAAGTATAAGAAGTAAAGCCATGCTGTTATGTTGAGCAGTAGGGGACTCGGGTCAACAATTTCTGACATTGCCAGTGAAGCGGAAGACCCAATACTATTATGGACTACTGGACTCTTTTAGAATATTTTGCTGAGTTAACACACCTATAATATTCAAATAACAGAACTAAACAAAAAAAGAGGATACAGATGAATGTCCATTTTGTATCTGTGTATTCAAAATGGTTAGGATGGATATATAGTTACATTCTCTTAATGAATAGAGTGATTTGTTCTAATGGTGTTTGTAAATAGGATATCATGTCTGCATCTTGTACAGCAATTAACCACTAGGAAGAATGTATGCAATGTGTTAATTATTGAAACTGTCCTACCAATTTGGTTTGAAACTGTCTCATTGCTATCTGTTTTTCAATAATTATGGAAAAACAATAAAATAAAATTTAAAAAATGTAGTTGCTCAGATTACAGATATTAGCACATAGAGTAAGTCAAAGTAAAAAGTCTGAGCTGGACAAATAGCTCGGCAGACTACAGCACCTGCTTAGATAGGCCCAGGGACTGGGTTCCATCTGTGGGGTGCCAAGCCGGCCCTGCCCCTGGGGCATGCTGAGACTGTGACTGAGACTGAGCGCATGCCTGTAATCTCAGCACTTTGGAGGCTGAAAACAGAAGGATCACTATGAGTCTGATCTGTGTAGTGAGACCCTGTAGTCACTGTACTAAAATACACACAAAAAAAATAGTAAAAAAAATTAAACATTAACTTCCAAAACTCTGATCGCTCTTAGTAGTGCAATCATCTAAACTATCCTGCACATATACTTGCATGATTTTCCCCCTTCCTTTTTTTTCCTATCTTTCTCCTTTCCCTCATCTCCATTGTTTATTCTTTATGTTCAGTTTCTTTCTGTTTTACTCTATCTATTTTACCTTTCAGATTTTATTTATTCTTTCAGGTTCTTACACTAGGGAGACAATATAATATTTACAAATATGGGTCTGATCTATTTCACATATGAGTATATCCTCTAGTTGCATCCATTTACCTATAAAAGCCTCAAGCTTATCTTTCTTTATAGCTGAGTAATACTCCATTGTATAAAAATGCCACGTCTTTTTTATCCATTCCTCAGGTGATGAGCATTTGGATTGTTTCCAAGATTTAGCTATGACAAATTATGCTATTATAAACATGGGTGCACATATGTCACTGTGTTACGATGTTTTCAATTCTTTTCAGAAAACCCAGAAGGGGAATAGCTGAGTTGAATCGAACCTCCAATCTGAGTTTTCTGAGGAGTCTCCACACTGATTTCCACAGTGGTTGCACCAGTCTACATTCCTACCAACAGTGGAGAAAGGCTCTTCTTCTGCACAGCTTCCCAGCATTTGTATTAGTTGATTTCTTTATGATAGCCATTCTTTTTGGAGTGAGATGTATCTCAGTGTTCTTTTAATTTGCATTTCTGCATTTCTCAAATGATTAGTGCTGTGGAACATCTTTTTCATGTAGTTATTTGCTATCTGTATTTCTTCCTCTGAGAAGTGTATATTTATCTCAGATGCCCATTTTTGCATTGGGTCTTTGCATTTAGGGGGCCTGATTTTTTTTAGTTTGCATACAATTTTTTCAGTACTTACTATGTGCCAGGAAATGGTGAGCATTTAACATAGTATTTCTTGATCATAGAACAACTATATTAAGCAAGCATAAAAATTCGGGACCCTTCCAATTTCTCAGGAGTTCTTCCTTACCCCATCCCTAGTTCCCATTTCTGTTCCAATTCCTATTCTCAAACAAATCTTTCCAACTCTCAAAGAACAAAAATTGAGGCCTAGATAAAGGTTGTCAAGGCATCCCTGTTATTAAGTGGCACAAGAGCACTTGAAACTCAGCTCTGAGTCCACCATGGGTACACTTCTCACATTATTCTTCTTTGTTGAGAAGAGTGTCACTTTGGCAACACAGCAACCAGGCATTCTTTCATTCACTGCCAAGGGAAAGTTGATTTGATTCACTTCATAATCATTGAAATAAGTCAAAATAATTACATAAAATCTAAATCTCTGAGGAAAGCATGAAATTTCTACAAAGAATGCTTTTGACCTTTGGAATGCATAGCGTAGTGGATACAATACGTTGTTATCAGACTTCTACTAAACTTTGGCTTTTTCTATCCAAAGCATTTGAAGTTCAGGCAAAAAAATAAAGCCAAATTTTATTGGGAGAAAAAGAGGCAAAAACTTCATCTATGCTCACGAACCCCTATGGCAGCTGTAATTTTCCTTTTCATTGGTTCAGTCTGGGGTATTTTCCTTAGTCATCTTCTCTTCTACTGCATCAAAATAAAATGGGCCATGCCTGGCAGTTAAGGATTCTACAGCATGCCCGTCCACTTGTACACGCACCTGGAAGTTGATGGAGTTCCCACACACAATCCCTCCATGATGTGTCCTCATGCATAGCCAGCTTACCATGGAAAGTGGGAAACCATCCCCTGACCTGTTGAGCTGCCTTCTTCTCCACAACAGAAACTATTAGCCAGCAGTCATTTTACCATCTATGGGAAAGTCTCTAGTAAAATTGTTTCTCGTAATGACAACAAGAGATAGAGCAAATTCCAGTCCTCTGAAATGATAGTCACAATATACCAGCGCAAAAATGCTCACAAGAAGTTTGCCTTTATGAAATAACACACAAGTTAAAAGTCCTCAAGTTAGAACTACAGACAGAGGCCAGCAAGATAGCTCAGTGGTCTAAAGCGACTACTTAGGTACCACACACCTCACCAGCCCCATCCTCAGGGTGGGCTGACCAGGCCCCCCCCCAAAAAAAAAAAACTTATTGACAATTTCCTATCACAACCTTCACAGAAATTTTCATGATTAATGTCTTCACTGTACTTAACTGGTAAAAATTCCTTAATCCTAATAGCTTAACTATTCCTAAGTAAACATTAAACTGTCATCAAAAGAGTATTTAAAATCTAAATAACAGTCACACTCACACATACTAAAATGACACCTATAGAGAGACATCAACTACTTAATGTATCCTGTACTACTAAAATAAAAACCAGGAAAATTGCATTTTTATATTTTGTAAAAGAATGGTTAATGTGGCTAAGTAAATAATAATGGGAAGTGGGAAATATATTAGTGTATATAAGATATTTATTGAAAAAAGAATCACTTTAGCCTTCTCCTAAATAAAATTATTAATAAAAGCCTACAATTTTCTTTGTACATGTTTAATTCAAAATCCAATCCAGGTATGACTAACATCAAGGTAGCACAGTGAATCTCTGAAAATCACCATTCAGTTCTGCAAGCCATTATACATAAGAACTGAATGATTTTATAGTCATGGGGCATAGAAAAGTAGACTCTGTCATCAGTGACTTTTAAACACAAGGATTCTTAAGATATATACACTAAATAATGTTAAACATATAAAAGAGGCAGAACTAAGCAATGCATAGGCAGACGCAGGGGCGGGGAGTTCGATCCCCGGACCTGCCGTGCCGGCCCCGCCCCTGGGCGCGCTGAGATCGTAATTGAGACTGGGCATGGTGGTGTGTACCTGTAATCCCAGTACTTGGGAGGCTATAAACAGGCGGATTGCTATGAGTCTGATCTACGCAGTGAGACCCTGTGCACCCTATACACCCTGTCCTAAATACAAAAAAAAAGAAAGAAAGAAAAGAAAAAGAAAAAGAAAAAGAGGAAAGAAAACATTTTAAATGGAGAAAATAAAAAATGTATTATTAGCATTGGAGCCTCTCCTGAGACAGTAGAATAAGCACTTGCCTGACAAGCACAAGAGTCTCAGTTCAATTCCTGGTTTCAAAAAAAAAAAAAAGATAAAGAAGACAAATCAGCAAACCTGGAAGGCAAAGATAGGTTCGGCACAAGCCTTGGAACACAAAAGGGATGATGGACAGTGAGTGCACATGTGGACACTACAGGCTCTCTTCATAAGCCTAAGCTTTGAAGGTTCTCATTCTTATTTGAAATCTTTGGCAAGAGGGACTTGCTCTGACTTGTCCTTAAAGAGACCACTGTAAAAAAGGATGAGGTCTACAATTTGGGGAGAAGACACAGTAGCAAGGAAATATTTATAACTGCGGAAGTCAAAGGTCTAATAGCCTCAACGAAGACAATGAAGACACCAGCCGCTTAATCTTCTCATATCTCAATTTACCAATTTATTAAACACAAATAACACATACACTTTACCCTGTAGACACCTGAAACATTAAACAGTAAAAAGCAAAGACTATTAAGTAAATTCAGGAATTCAAAAGAATGTGTTTATGAATATAGTGTACATACACATGCATATAGGTATATATATACATAGGTATGAATATTCATCACAGCATTGTAACTATCCTGAAAATCTTACAACAAGCTAATGTCTATTTATAGGAAACAGGTTAAATATATTATTGTATTTATAAAATGGTAAATAATATGATGATATTAAGGCCTACATTTCTTAATAAGTAAAGATGATCATAGTAAGACATTAAAATGAGAAACCTAGTAAGGAAGAATATATATTTATAGAAAATAAATTAAAAGTGAGGACTGGGGAGATAGCTCAGCGGTCTAAGCACCTGCTTGGCAAGCATAAGGACCCAGGTTCAATCTCCAGTATCACATGCCATGCTAGCCACCAAAACCGGGAGTGGTGGTACATGCCTGTAATCCCAGCACTGGGGAGGCTGAGACAAGAAAATCACTATGAGTCCGAGCTGTAGTAGCGAGATCCTGTACCAAATAAATAAACAAATAGAAGTTTTTTTTTTAGAAAAGAAAAGATATATACCAAGAAGTTGTAGAATTATGAATGTTTTATTTATTACTTTATGGTTTATATGTGTTTTCCTAGTCTTTAAACAATAACATGAATTATTGTTTAGTAGATGGTGTTCATTTTAGGGAAAAAAGAGAAGATTTTTAACATAAAAGTAACTAACATAAATGTTATTGAATCTTTTCAATTTAGCTTCCTACCTGTTTCAAAATGTGTGTCTTTTATGAACCATAAAATCTAGGTACAACTTTGCACTAGGGTAAAGAAAGGCCTCTGTAATAAAAATTCTAAAGGGAAAACTATAAATATTTATGAGATAATTATACTTTGTGAGAAAGATGTTTTTAATGATAGAGAAAGGTACACTATCGAGATGCATCAGCCACAGAAATGAGAGCATCACCAGCCTTCAAACTCATTTTTACCTGCAGCTTCTAAAATACAGTGTCAGTCTCATAGCAAGAAGCCTGTTATAAATAGCTGCCCTTATTTTACATTAATATCAAAAGAAGATTAACAAAATTTAAGTGTCAAGCAGCCAACTGCACATAGTATTATTTACACCTTATAGATAACCTGAACTTTTTTTTTAATCCTTTAATATCAATTAGATTAACTAGTAGTTTTTAGCTATTAAGGGAAGGAAATTTAAGAAATTTGTGCATGAAATATAATTTTGTCCATTCTTTTCTCTTTTTTATGTATTTAGCACA
>NW_004524635.1:2905481-2909513 GCF_000260255.1 Octodon degus
TAGTGGTGCATACCTGTAATCCCAGCATTCTGAAGGCTGAGGTAGGAGAATTGCTGTGAGTTCGAGACCAGTTCAGGCTACATGGTAAGTTCAAGGCCAGTGTGAACTGCATAGCAGATCTTGTCTCAAAAAGAAAGAAAGGAAGAAGGAGGAGGAGGAGGAGGAGGAGGAAGAGGAAGAGGAGGAGGAGTTAAGATGGGCTTAACATTGGAGACTTAGTTACATCAGAAGGTATTAATATGATAAAAACCTAAAAACAAAGATGAGTTAGAAATGACTGCAGTAACCATTTCCCAAGATGGCTCCAGTGATCCCTACCCCATTCACTTAGCCCTGTCCTAAATTAAATAAGGTATGGCTCTCTGTGGCAAATAGACTGCAGCAGAGGTGACAGTGAATGACTTCTGAAGCAAAGGTCTTAAATGACCTTGCAGCTTTCACTGTTTTCTTGCATGTCTCACTCTGGAGAAGCTAGCTGTCCTGCTGCGAGGATATCAGATGCTTCCCACATGAGGAAGGGAGAGAAGAGGGGGAGAGGGAATGTACATTAGTTAATTTCTTATTACTGAAACAAAATACAGAACACCCCCCATATAAAAGAGGAGAGAATTATTTTTGGCTCAGTGCTTTTGGAGGTTTTGGTCCAAAGAAAAAAGGGCATAAGGAAAGAGCTTAGGTGTAAGAAAGCCATGAAAAAAAAATAATAAAAGTGGGGGTGGGAGGAGAGCCAGAGAAGAAGATGTACCTTTCCAGGCTACACCCCCAGTGACCCACATCTGACCAGGCTCCACCTCCTAGCAGCAGGTAGGCTCTAGAGCTGCTGCAATCTAACCACTGTCCAAAAACCCTATCTCTAAACACATGAGGCTTTTCAGGGACACTCCAGATCTAAACCAAAACATTCTGCTTGTGATTTCCAAAAGACTCCTGTCCATCTCATCATGCAAAATGCATTTGGTCCATCTCTACGGACCACTGTGGTCTTAACAGAGCCAGCATTGCTGAGAGCTCATGTCCAAAGTCTCCTCCCAGACTCAGAGCAAACTCTCACCTTTGAGCACCTGTAAAAGTTTTAGAAATTAAAAATAAACACTTTCAACATGCAATGGAGGGCTGGGGAGATAGCTCAATAGAATAAGCACTTGCCTGGCAAGCTCAAGGACCAGAGTTCAATCCCCGGTTCTGAAAAAAAAAAAAACATGCAATGGAACAAGGAGAACGTTCCTATTCTAAAAGGGAGAGAAAAAGGTATGAACAGGAATGGGATCAAAGCAAGACTGAAACCAAGCAGGACAAACACTAAATCCTATAGTTCCATGATCAGATCCCAAAGCAAGTTGTGACCCCAAAAATTTAGCTGAGGGGCCAGTGAGATAGCTCAGTGGACCAAAGTACCTGCTTAGGCAAGCTTAGGCAAGTGCAGGGACCGTGGTTCAATCCTTGGAACCACATGCCATGCCAGCCCAGACCCCAGAACGGGCTGAGCCTACCAGAGTCTGGATGTGGTGATTCACGTCTATAATCCCAGGGCTGGGGAGACTGAAAACAGGAGGACCCCTGAGTCCAAGTTGCAAAGTGAGACCCTGCAACAACAAAATATTCAAAATTTAAAAAAATAACTATTTGGCTGAAACCACTTCTAAAGCATTGCTAGCTGGACCCTCTATGTCCTTTTCCTACTCACAAGCTGTGGCTTTTCTCAGCAGATTATCTACCGTCCTAGCATCTCCACCTTCCTGGGGTCTAAACTTTGGAGTTTTGTCTTCACTCTCACAATTTTATGAATTCCTTCAGGAGCCCACTGCTTGCCTTCCCAAGCATTTTTTTGAAATCTGGGTGAAAAATCTAATGACCCTATGGCTGATATTCAGCAAGACTGAAAAACCAGCACCACATAAACAACACCAAGATCTTCTGCCCACTCAAACAGCAGCCAAGCCCTCTTGGAACATGGCTGCATGTTCAAAGGTAAGAGTTTGCTTTAAGTCTTTGAGGAGACTTTGGATTTGAGCTCACAGTTACCCTGAAATGGTTAAGGCCTCAGTCCAGGGATGGACTAATTCAAGAGAATCAATTATCTATGAAGTAGTTCTCGACCAGAGTGCCCTGAAGCTGTCTTCTCAAATGAAAACTTTACAGCTGTGAACTCTCAGTTTTTGAAGGATAAGGTCCTGCTGATTTCTGAAATTCCCTCTTGCCATCTTTCTTATTGTCCTAATAAAAATATTTGTCTTCTTTTCAATGCTAATATTTTCAGCAATTATTCTCTCCTTTTCCCCACTTTTGCAAGATCTCCCTTTCTGGCGAAACTTAAAACTTTTCAAATATTTCAAATCATTTAGCTTTGCCTTTTGCTCCTGATTTTCATTGTTCTTTTGACTAAAGGACATCAGCAGTACCCATATATACCCTAGATATTGGACTGCCTTGAAATATTCCTCATCAGATTCATTAGTCTACCATCCTTAATATCCATCTTCCACAAAGTCTCAGGATATAGGCAAAATGTAGATGAATTTTTTGCCATGATGTAATACACATGGGCTCTAGGCCAACTGCCAATGAAGTTCTTGTTCCCAAACACCCTGCACCTGGCCTTTACTGTTCACATTTCTATTAGCATTCTGGCATTATATGCTCTGACAAGTATCATATATCAATCACTCACAGCATTCAAAGGTTTCTCTAGCCCACTTTTTCAAAAATTTGCAAACTCCTCCCACAAATCTCTTCCAAAGGCTCCCACACCATATAGTTAGGTACAGTCACAATAATGACCCCGCTTCTCTAATGCCCTAATCTCTCTTAGTCACTTTGTCATCACTAGAAGAAAATATCCAACACTCTCAAAGGAGGAAAACTTTACCTTAGCTACTGGTTTTTGGAGCTTTGAATCCACAGGTGGCTGACTCCAAGGCGAATAGGATATTGTCAAAGAGGCTACACAGAAGACAGCTTCTCAGCCCATGGTAGCCAGGAAGAAGAGAGAAAAAGGAAGAGGCAGGGAAGATGATATACTTATCTTAGTTCTCACTCATTGCTCAGATAAAATATCTGCCATGCAAGGTTAAAGGGGGATAAGTTTCTTTAGCTCACAGCTTGAAGATATTTTAGTCCATAATCGGCTGACTCCAAGGCATGGTGGCATGGCCAACAGTAATCGGAGAGGAGAAACAGTTCATGGCAGGCAGAAGGCAGCAAGACAAGCAAGGAATGATTATAGCTCTTCCTGTCCCTTATATCTTTTCAGGCTACTTAAGGCAAGTAGCACTCACATCCTTAATCCTAGTACCTATGATCCTAGCTTTGCATCATGAATCAATCCAAGTGTCACATACTCTAGATCCAGCTGCTTCTGAAAAGCCCCAACTATGACCCCATGAGGCTTTGGAAGACATCTAAACACGATCCATCACAGTACACATTCTGGTTACATCCCAATGACCTACCTTCAAGCAGGTCCCAGCCCCACTAATAGCAAATCAACTAAGGCACAGCTATAATATAATTACCTCCCAAAAGGCCCCCTCTTCTGAATACATTGGGCTTTTCCCAGGGAGGGTGTAGATCTAAGCCATAACAGAATGGCAGGAAAGGGCAAAAAAGAGAAAAAAACAAATTGTATACAAAACAATGGTAACCTGGATTTTTCTTTTAAGCAAAGTGATACATGACAATACTAGACACAGTGAAAGAGTGCTTACACCATGTGCAGAGAAAGAGAATGTGGTGGTTATGGGCATGAACTCTGGAGTCAGACTGCCTGCTTTGAATTCCTTGTTCCAGGTTAGCTGCCTGATCTCATCTGAACTGCTTTCACCTGCCTGCAGATAGATGTCAATGGCCAGAAGCCATAAGATCCAGGATGGACAAAAGAGAAAGAAGGATCAGGACTTCTTCCAGGTTCAGCAGGATGGTACACAGTACGAAGACCAAGCCCAGTGCCGGCAGCCACCAGGACTAAGGCCTAGGTATACAATCTAAAGTCTGAAGTAGAGGCAAAGGAAACCAAAGACGGTTGGTTTCAGATGG
>NW_004524635.1:2917448-2923031 GCF_000260255.1 Octodon degus
GATTGGATTTGAAACTGTCTCATTGCTGTTTATCAATAAAAGTTTGAAAAAAAATAAAATAAAATAAAATAAGAAATAAAACTGACCATCATGAAGTACTAACAAGATAAAATGACAAGAAAAGATATTTATGGTAGAGTTTAGGGTGAAGAAAAAAACACAAATTCATATATATAGTGTCACCATAGCCAGGTAAGATTACATACTGATCTGTTTATGTAGAAAGATATGGTTAGCTATATAATGTGGGGATCCCGAGCAAAGTAAAAGCTAAGGGCCCCTTGTGAAAGCCATATTAAGAATCTAAAGACAGTGACAGCAGAACACTAAGCAAAACTTGTTCCTTCTTAGAGCAGGACCTTCACCACTGTAAAGTGACAGGCTTATGAAGCTAACTGCAAACAAAAAAATGAAACCAAATGAGCTACCTCCAAGGGTCTTGGGATCTTTTTCTGTATTTTTTTTTCTAATTGCTATGTTAGAGTTAGTTTTTTTATAAATTAGGTGAATTTGTCTTCAGTCAGTAGCACATCAGGTAACATGTAGGGAAATTGACTTAAACAAAATGAGTGTTTTCTGACTCCCTGAAAACGGAAGCACCCAAGGGCTCTCACTCTGCGTCCTGCCTGAGCACAGGACTCCTACTGAAGCTTTATGAAGCCTAAATATCCACCTCTCGCCGAGAGACTTGGGAGCAGGCGGTCTGACACAAAGCAACCAAAACCTGGCTGTGCAGCATTCATGACAACCTTTTCCAATAGGAGTCTTTTAAGTGTTTATTTTGGCCTTAGGACTTTATTTTCTTTCTAAAACAACAGAACTTTCATGACTTAATCATGACATGTCCTAGCAGGGGGAGAGTTCTGGTTTGTGATTTTGATTATTTTGTCCTGTTTGAGGGGTTTGTTTTGGTTTTGATTATTCATTTTCACTCACTAAACCTGGATATCCTCACACTTGGGTAAGGTTTCACAATTGGAAATACATAGGCTGTGTGATTTTATAGCCACATAATATTGTATCTATAAAAGACCAAGCAGAATTCAGTTACAAGGAATGAGAAATCTATTGAGGATAACGTGGAGATTTCTATACATCTTCATGCTAAAATCTAGTTGGTTTTACATGGGATAATGTGGTCAACCATGAAAATTATTAATGAAAAACAGTGCTCCAGATAACAGGCAATCAATCAAAGATCCATGGTAGATATCTTCGTTTAGGTAAATGGTAAGGCAACTATGCAACTCTTATCATTGCTTGTATCTCCTAAAATGAGCTTTTGGCCCAGTCATGCCTATCATGGCCACTGGTAGAGTAGTAACTAGGGTAACACAAGTGAAGTGTCAAGATACAAAATTTAAGGAGGTGCTCATTCTCAGGTACCAAGGATGCACGTACACAACCCTGGGATCATGTGCCTCCTTAAATACTGTACTGTATTAATTCATCTTTCCCTAATCCAGATCTTAGACACAAGGAACAGGAATTTATATGATCTATATTCCATCTGTCTTCTTGGCTCAAAAACACCTTTCTTCCTTCCTGCTCCCTCCTCCCTCCTCTGTTCTCTCTTCTCTCCCTTTCTCCCTGGAATTGTGGGTAGTCATCTCCTAACAGCAAGAGGTTATGGAGGAGATTTTGTCTACAAAGGTGGAAGACAAATAGGTGAGAAATCTTTCACTTCAAATGAAATTAGGGAGATGTTTAAAATGTGGAAAACAGTGTAAAATTTTATAGAAAAGCGCAAGCTGAATTAGGTTGTAGCTGTGAGCTATTAATCTGTTTAACAACAATGCAATGTCACATTTCTGAAAAATCCTTAAAAGGAAGCAAAAGCAAGTATCCTTGGACAGGTGCCTCGTTAAAATTACACAAATAGAAAGATTACACTGAGCCAATAGATAGCAATGATTCCCTTAGTGATAGTGAAAGTTGTCTTATACAATAATCATCCTTTCTCTTTCTCTTGTCTCCCTCATCATATCAGCCATGAAGCTTTTCAAAGGTAAGTGCAAGTTAATCTGTTTAGTTTCCTTTAGATTTTTTTTTTTTTTTTGGTGGAACCAGGGATAGAACTCAGGCCCTTGCACTTGCCAGAGAAGCACTTATTCTACTGAGCCATCTCCCCAGCCCCTCCTTTAGATTTTGAATTTTATTATTTTGCGTTATATTGCAGTACTATAATCATTTTATATGCATATTTTTGGGTCACAGAAGGAATCATCTGAGTTTCTATTATTTTTTATGAGAAAATTTGCATTGATACATAAGTGCTTTGAATTATAAGCATGTTTCTGGAACAAATTATGCAAACCAGGGCTTTACTGTATATTGAAATTGTTTTAAAATAATGAAATTTAGAATTTAGAGAAGTATTTTAATTTCTCTCTACTTCCTATTTATCTCACTTCTATTTTGCTCTTTGTGTACATACAGTGGTACCTCAGTTCACAACTTGCTTCTTTCTAGAATTCTGGTTACAAACAAACTTGAATAAGAACCAAATCAAATTAAATGGGGCTGGGAAGATAGCTCAGAAGAATAAGCGTTTACCTGGCAAGAGCAAGGTCCTGAGTTCAATCCCCAGTACCTCAAAAAATTTAAAAAAAAAAAACAAATTCAATGATTAGGTTCAATATTGACCTTGTGGGGAAATTTGATCCAGTTCTTGTCCAGTTTGGTTTGCAAGCAGAATTATGGAGAGAATTGAGTTCATGGACCCAGATAGTACTCTATATTTTGTTTTCTGTATGAAAGAAACCATGCAATATTGAGCTAATGCACCTAATTTTATTTCACCTAACATTTTCTCAAATTGCATGCATTTACCTATAAATATCTCAAGTTTATCTTTTCTTATGGCATAATAAGGCTCCATTGTGTATAAATATCACATTTTCCTTATCAGTTCCTCTGCTAATGGACATATATGCTGCTTGTAAGGTTTAGGTATTGTACAATGCATGGCTCAAAATATGGGTACACATGTATCCCCGTAGAATGATGATTTTAACTTTTTTGGGATGATACTTAGAAAAGGGATAGCCGGGTCAAATGCAGTATTAAAAAATCTCAAGAGTTTTGAGAAATCTCCACGCTGATTTCCATAGTGGTTGTACTGGTTTACATCTCCACCACCACTTGTAGTAGAGTTCCCTTTTTTCAATATCCTTCTCATTATTTGTTATTTAGATTTTTTATGATAATCTTTATTTCTGGGATAAGATGATATCTTTGTGTAGTCTTAACTTGCATTTCTCTGATGGCCAGTGTTGATGGTCATTCTTTCACGTAATTTGTACTTCTTCTGAGAAGTGTCTATTCATTTTGGTTGCCTATTTTTTGACTGGATCTTTTACATGGGTGGAAGTGTATAATTCTTTTTTGTATTTTTATGTATTCTTGACATTAGTCCTGGCTGTGGAATAGCTGGTTAAAAAAAAATAAAATTCCCATTCTGTAGATTGTCTCTTCATGCTATTGGGTGTTTTTCTTTGCTGTGCAGAAGTTTTTTTATTTGATATGAACCCATTTATTGATTCTCAAAAGTCTTTCTTATGTCATTGGGGTTCTATTTAGAACATCCTTGTCTGTGTCTTCAAGAGTTATATTTAAAAAAAAAAAAGAGTTGCATCTAGTTTATCTTCTAGTACATTAAGTGTTTAACATTTAGGTCTTTGATCATTTTGACTTTAGTCTAATACATAGGTGTAGTCTGAATCTTTTGCTTATAGATATCCAATTTTCACAGCAACATGTATGAAAGAGGCTTTTCCTCCAGTGTATATTTTTGGTACCTTTACAAAGATTAAATGGCAATATGTACCTGGAATTTTTTCTGCTCCTTCTACTCTGTTCCATAGATCCACATGCTGATTTTTGTGCCAGAATCATATCATTCTAATCATTACAGCTTTATAACATAATAGGCCTGTGGGGTTTTTTTTTGGGGGGGGGTTGTTTTGATTTTTGGTTTTGGTTTTTGTTTGTTTTCCTTTTTGAGATAGGGTCTCACTATACAGTTCAGGCTGATCTTGAACTCACTTTGTAGCCCAGGCTAGCCTCGAACTCACAGTGCTCCTCCTGCCACCATGCCCAACCTAATAATAACATTTTTCTTTGTCTTGTTTTTGCAGTACTGAGGATTGAACTTGGGACTTTGCGTTTGTCAGGCACTTATGCCTCTGCGCTATATCCCCAGCTCACCACGCCTGTGGTTTTAATAATGTGATGCTGACTGCTTTGCTTTTGTGATTCGGGATTGATTTCGCCCTTCTGAGTCTCTTCTGACTTATATAAATTTTAGGATTATTTTCTCTAGCTCTGTGAGAAATGACATGGGTATTTTGATTGAGATTGCATCAAATTTGTATATCCGTTTTAGAAGTATAACCATTTTGTTTATGTTGCCTAACCAGGAACTGGGGATATCTTTCCACTTTCTGATGTCCTCTTCAGTTTCCTTTTTCAGTTTTATGTTATTTTCATTGAGAGACCTTTTACTCTCTTAGTTAGGTTAATATCTATCAATATTTTATGCTATTATAAATTATATTGTTTTCATAATTTCTTTTTCCATGAGTCCATACTGGTATAGAGGAATGCTGTTGATTTTTGTGTGTTTATTTTATATCCTGTTACATTGCTGACTTTGGTTTTCAGTCCTTCTGGAGCCTTTTTTGTGTCCTGTAAGTAAAGAATTGGATCATCTGCAAATAATGATATTTTGACCTTATCTTTTCCTATGTTTCCTTTTTCTTTCTTTCTATACTTGATTGCTGCAGCTACTGTCTTGAGGATTGAACAGAGATGATGATAATGAATATTCTTGTCTTGTTCCTGAGTTTAGAGGGAAGGCTCCCAGCTTTTGCCCATTTAACACGATGTTGGAAGTAGTTTGGTCATAAGTGCCTTCTATCATATGGCAATAAGGACATTCTACCTCTAATCCCTTCGGGATTTTTATCATAAATGAATTTTGGATTTTGTCAAAGGTTTTTGTTGAATCAACTGAGATTCAACAATCCATTGAGATGTTTGTGTATTTTTGTCCATACTTCTGCTTATTTTATGAATCATATTTATTGACTTGCATGTGTGGAACCATCCTATCATCCCTGGAATGAAGCCTACTTGGTTATTATTGCATTCTGTTCATTACTATCTTGTTAAAAACTTTTGCATCTATAGGGCTAGCCAGATAGCTCAGCAGATTAAAGTGCTTGCTTAGGCAGACACAGGGACCAGTGTTTGATTCCTGGCTTGCTGTGCCGGCCCTGCCCCCAGGGTGTGCTAAGACATTGATTGAGACTCCGTACGGTCTGTAATCCCAGCGCTCTGGAGACTGAAAGCAGGAGGATCACTACAAGTCCAATCTGTGTAGTGAGACCCTGTAGACCCTGTACTAAATAAAAATAAATAAATAAAATTTTTGCATCTATAGTCATTAGAGATATTTGCCTATAGTCCTCTTTTTTTGTTGGCTCCATATGGTTTCTGTATAAGGACAATATAAGCTTGTAACAATGATTTTGGAAGTATTCCTTCCTTCCCAACTACACTAAAAAGTTTAGGGAGTAT
>NW_004524635.1:2923131-2927697 GCF_000260255.1 Octodon degus
GCTACTGGTTTTTGGAGCTTTGAATCCACAGGTGGCTGACTCCAAGGCGAATAGGATATTGTCAAAGAGGCTACACAGAAGACAGCTTCTCAGCCCATGGTAGCCAGGAAGAAGAGAGAAAAAGGAAGAGGCAGGGAAGATGATATACTTATCTTAGTTCTCACTCATTGCTCAGATAAAATATCTGCCATGCAAGGTTAAAGGGGGATAAGTTTCTTTAGCTCACAGCTTGAAGATATTTTAGTCCATAATCGGCTGACTCCAAGGCATGGTGGCATGGCCAACAGTAATCGGAGAGGAGAAACAGTTCATGGCAGGCAGAAGGCAGCAAGACAAGCAAGGAATGATTATAGCTCTTCCTGTCCCTTATATCTTTTCAGGCTACTTAAGGCAAGTAGCACTCACATCCTTAATCCTAGTACCTATGATCCTAGCTTTGCATCATGAATCAATCCAAGTGTCACATACTCTAGATCCAGCTGCTTCTGAAAAGCCCCAACTATGACCCCATGAGGCTTTGGAAGACATCTAAACACGATCCATCACAGTACACATTCTGGTTACATCCCAATGACCTACCTTCAAGCAGGTCCCAGCCCCACTAATAGCAAATCAACTAAGGCACAGCTATAATATAATTACCTCCCAAAAGGCCCCCTCTTCTGAATACATTGGGCTTTTCCCAGGGAGGGTGTAGATCTAAGCCATAACAGAATGGCAGGAAAGGGCAAAAAAGAGAAAAAAACAAATTGTATACAAAACAATGGTAACCTGGATTTTTCTTTTAAGCAAAGTGATACATGACAATACTAGACACAGTGAAAGAGTGCTTACACCATGTGCAGAGAAAGAGAATGTGGTGGTTATGGGCATGAACTCTGGAGTCAGACTGCCTGCTTTGAATTCCTTGTTCCAGGTTAGCTGCCTGATCTCATCTGAACTGCTTTCACCTGCCTGCAGATAGATGTCAATGGCCAGAAGCCATAAGATCCAGGATGGACAAAAGAGAAAGAAGGATCAGGACTTCTTCCAGGTTCAGCAGGATGGTACACAGTACGAAGACCAAGCCCAGTGCCGGCAGCCACCAGGACTAAGGCCTAGGTATACAATCTAAAGTCTGAAGTAGAGGCAAAGGAAACCAAAGACGGTTGGTTTCAGATGGTGGCCAAACAGGTTCAGCAAACTGAAGAGGCTATCTAGTCCTGTACTCCAAAGAAAATTGGCAGAGGAACCAGACAGAAAGGATAGGTCAAAACCAGTTCTGCAGACCAGCTTCCAGTGCTGGGTGATAGATTAAAACACGTGCATTGCCAGACCTAGAAACAGAGCCACCAGCAAAAAACAGTCTACACCTGCTTCCTAAAAAGAAGGGCAGTGTTCTATCAATATACAGTCAGTTTAGCCAAGAAGGGCTATAAATGAGCCCTAATACATCACGAAATTGTAACAAATATTACCCTAACATGCAAATTCTGGGGAGAAAAAGCATTTTGTTCATCTTATTCCCTGAGTAGGGCAAGTGACCAGCACTCAATAAAAGAAGAAAATGTACACCTCTGTTCATTTATAATTCTATAAATGAAAAGTGAAATTTAGTGTCAACATAAGTTAAAATAGAGACCAGCTCCACAGAACTCTTGAGGAGACAAAGCCAGTGAAGTCTCATAATAACCGTAACCTTGTTTGATTTGCAAATATAAGTGAAATTCAACTTGGGCTATTTAAAATGTCTATGGTAAAAATAAATAAAACTCAAAGCTAATAGAAAATCATCACCTAACTTATAGGCATTTATTGAAGGATTTTCTAGCTTAATAGACCAAATAAGGCAATGGTATGACTAACCAATAACCTTTTTTTTTTTTTACTACTTCAGCATCACCCTGAAAATCCTTCCCCTTGCACACCATTAGTGCAACCCCTGAACCATTTGTGTGTCTGTGAGTCTCAATAAATGAATTACTCAAATACTTTAAAATATACTGTCAGTACCAGTGAGATAGCTCTGCTGACTAAGCACCTGCTTAGGCTAGTGCAGGATTGGGGGTTAGACTCCCAGCACCACGCACCACACAGGCCCCACCCCCAGGCACACTAAGTCAGCCACCAAAGGGGTGTGGTGGCACACGCCTGTAATCCCAACACTGGGGAGACTGAAAACAGGAGGCTCACTACAAGTCCAAGCTGTGTACTGAGACACTGTATGAAATACACATAAAAATAAATAAATAAATATCCTGTGTTACTTTAAAGTATACTATATTTTCTTTCACTTTTAGGAATGCAGTCCACACTCATTGTACAGTAACTTCAGGTAGAAACTTGCTCAGGGCCATACACACAAGGAAACTGAGTTTCAAACAGGATGACTAACTTGCCCTGGGTCACAGAGTCAACAAAAACAAGACTTGAATGGAATTGTCTAGACTCAGCAATTTTTGGACACCATGAAACCTTCAAAATTGTTTAATTTACCAGACCATGCTCTATGGTTGGCCCGCAACCCCATTTAAAATCTCCAGGCAAGTAGCAGTAACCCCTATCCCACACTGCTGACCTCCATGAGTACTTCTCTGACCCAGGGAGGAAATATTCCGTCAGAATCTGTATGCCCCATAAATCCTGGAATATACCATGTTTCATAAAGGTCACATTCAAGCACACATTTTAGAAACACTTCAGTTTTTGCATTTATCCTGAAAATATGGCCTTTAGCTTCAAAAACAAAAAAAGCAAAATACCATGAATCTGGAGCAAATTCAAGGGGCATGCCTGTAAGAATGGAACAAGGTAATGTAGTCATTATGTACTATTTTCAAGGAAATCAAGCTTTTCCAGGGTCATATTTACATACTAACTAAAACTGGACACACTGTTGTCTTTGGAAGAAGACCATAATTTAATAAGTAGATAAAAATTGCTATACTTGAATTAGCAAATCAGCGCAGCAATCCAAATAGCCACAAGGTTAAACTTCTGAAATTATTTCATTTTGTCTATGTAAGTTCAATTATTGAAGTTCATAAGCTATTGATTTTCCAAAGTGTGTACACATTGACCCCATATTCTTTTTCTTTTGTGTGTGTGTTTGTGTGTGTGTGTATGTGTTTTTTTAATGGAAGGGTCTACAGGGTGTTCAGGGTCTCACTACTAAATCAGTCTCCCAGTGATCCACCTGTTTACAGCCTGCCAAGAGCTGAGATTACAGGCGCGTGCCACCACACCCAGTCTCAATTGCCATCTCAGCAGTCCCCGGGCGCAGGGCCAGCATGGCCGGCACTGCAGGCCAGGGGATCCAACCCCCGGCCCTTGCACCTGCTTGCAGGCATTTTAATCTGCTGAACTATTTGGCCGGCCCTATCCCCATACTCTTATTTAGGTTATTCCCTCACTTAGAAATGTTTTTTCTCAAAATATCAAAGAAGAGTCAATGATAAAGTTCATTCTCAATTGGCAAAAATTTTCAATTGATAATATCTGGATTAATGAAATTTCAATATAATGTCAAATTATCTTATACTTTAAAAACAAAATATAGTATCTTTGAGAGTGATATTTCTCATCACCATAAGGTATTATCAGCCATATATTTACTTTTTTAAAATACAGTGTTTCCTCTCAATGAATTAATTGCATGCCTCTTAATTATGTGATTTTTTCTGATGAATTTAAACCTAGTTGGATAGTTTTCTAGTGAAATGTTGTTTTAATATAGTCTGTTTTCCAAAGGATTATTCTCAATTTTATATGTTATAATATCTTACTGTCAATGATTTCATCTATCAGTCTTCCTTTTTAAAAATGCTGGGTTGTCCATAATAACAAGCTAAAAATTTTCTTAAAATTGACAGTCCACACCATTTCTGAGAAGGAAAGGAAGTATTATTAATAAATATATCATAGGGGCCGGGGAGATGGCTCCGTGGAACAAGTGCTTCCCTGGCAAGCAAAAGGGTCTGAGTTCAACCCCCGGTTCTGCCAAAAAAAAATAAAAAATAAATATATCAGGCATTAACAGGCCCCATCCTTGGCAAATTGGGATGTACAGTAAGCCCAGTACACTTGCCCTCATCCTGGGAATGTATCATGAGTGAAATTTTTCAAAGGAGTAAAGCTAAATGAACAGACTCATTGTTACAGAATATAGAAGATAGATAGATAGATAGATAGATAGATAGATAGATAGATAGATAGATAGAAAACAGAGTTTTAAATAAGAAACAATGTAATAGGAGGAAAATTAAGTTAAGGCATGGCCATACTAAGTGTGGATGTAATATTATATGTCCTTAACATTGACCATATTATGAGCATTGGAGATATCTCAGCACTCTAAGCACCTACCTAGGCAAACACCAGGATCCGGGTTCCATCCCCTGTACTGCATGTCCTGCTGGTCTCACCCTGGGCATGCTGAGCCAGCCACCAAAATGGGGCATGGTGGCGCATGTATGTAATCCCAGAACAGGGGAGGCTGAAACAGGAGGATCACTGGGAGTCCAAACTGCGTAGTGAAACCATGTACCAAATACATAAAAGCTAAATAAATAAAAAATAAAATTGGAG
>NW_004524635.1:2939887-2941332 GCF_000260255.1 Octodon degus
GCAAGTGCTGAGATTACAGCCGTGCTCCACCACACCCAGTCTCAGCATGCCCCGAGGGCAGGGCTGGCACAGCAGGCCTGGGGATTGAACCCCTGGCCCCTGTCCTGTCTGTAGGTGCTTTAATCTGCTGAGCTATTTGGATGGTCCTTTCAACTCATTGATTTTTGTATTGTTTTGTAATTCTCCATTTCAGTAATTTCTTCTTCGTTATGATTTCCTTGTACGAGATCTGGGTTTAGATTGTTCTCGGTTTTCTAAGACCTTAAGAGGGACCATTGGGCTATTTAGCTGGGCTCTTTCTGTTTTTCCTATGTGGGCATTCATGTTATAAACTTTCCTTGGAGAGCACTTTCATTGCATCCCATACATTCTGGTGTGTTGTACTAGAATTATCATTTAGTTCTAGGTACTGTCTTACATATTCTTTAATTTCTTCTGTGACCCATTACTGATTCAAGACTGTGCTGTTTCATTTCCATACGTTTGCACAGCTTCTGTGCTTTCTTTTGCTATTGAGTCCTAGTTTCACTGCACTAATCTGATGGTATGCATGGAAAAATATCAATTCTTTTAATTTACTTCAGCATGCTTCACTTACTAGTACGTGAACTATTTTGGAGAAAGTACCAAATGCTGCCAAAAGGAATTTGTATTCTGTTGAATGGAACACTGTATATATCTATTAAGTCCATTTTTCCAAAGGTTCGGTTCAACTCTGATATCTCTTGTTGAATTTTTTAGTTGTCCTGTCTATTTGAAGTAGTGAGGAATGGAGATCTCCCACTTTAATTGTATTGCTATTTATCTGATATTTTATGTTCTTTAGAGTTTATTTTATGAAACTGAGTGAACCATGGTTTGGCGCAGATATGTTTGTATTTGCTATCTCTTCCTGTTGAATAGTTCCATTAATCAATATGTAGCATTCTTCTTTGCTTCATTTGATGAGTTTTGGCTTGAAATCCACTTTGTCTGAAAACAGCATAGCTATTCCTCCTTGTTTTGGAATTCCTGTTGTTTGGAATTTTGTTTTCTCTCCTTTGATTTATAATCTGTGAATTTCTTATTGTGCTAAATAGGCTTCTTGTATACAGCACACATTAGATTTTTTTTCTTGATCCATTCTGTTAGTCTGTGTCTGACTGGTGAATTAAGCCCATTTTTTAAACTCTGATAGTTATAATGAGCAGATATTGGCCAGGTATGGTGGTCCATGCCTATAATCCCAGCACTCAGGAGGCTGAGGCAGGAGGATTGCTGTGAGTTTGAGGCAAGCCTGGGCTACAAAGTGAGTTTGAGGTTAGCCTGAACTACATAGTGAAACCCTATCTCAAAATGACAAAAATGATAATAATTGAGAGATAATGACTTATTCTTGTCCTTGTATTAATTTCTTGTTGCTGTTTTACTACATTTTTCTTCTACTTACTCCCTATCCTTACCTA
>NW_004524635.1:2943147-2947834 GCF_000260255.1 Octodon degus
GGGTGGGTCTTGCCTCTAGCCTTTTTGCAGGGAGTTCTGCTGAAGGGTTCTGTGCTGGGCCTGCACTCTGGGTCGAATGAGGATCCATGGGCCCTGGGTCGTCTCACTCACTCGCTGGGCCTGTGCTCTGAGTCTCCTAATGTATTAATTTGTTAGACCTTTTGACATTGTTAGCTGATTGTCTCCTTCTAGGATATCCTTGAGCATGTTTTGAAGTATTGCTTTGGTGATCATGAGTTTCTTTAGGTTTTCTTTACCATGGAAGTATCTGACTGCTCCCTCAATTTTGAAAGATAATTTTGCAGGATATTATAGCCTGGCTTGGAAGATGTTTTCTTCAAGAGGTTGAAATACCTCATTCTATATTCTCCTTGCCTTTAAGGTTTGTGTTGAGAAATCTGTTGTAGTTCTAATAGCTTTTCCATTATAAGTAATTGTTGCTTTTTCTAGCTCCTTTCAAGACTTTACTATTGTGTTGTGGTTTTTGTCGGATATTGCCTATAAAGGCAGAGATCAAACATACCATCTTATGGCTTCTTGTCCAGGACTACCCACCTTTGATGATCACTCTCACGAATCTGGCTTCCTGCAACAGAACACAGACAATGTGATCTTCCTGGCCTGAGCCTGTATCTTCCAAGGATCCCAGAAGATCCCTTTTTAGTTCTCATTTCCAAGCCTCTCTCCCAAGGCTGTCTCTCACCTAATCACTGTGGAAGGGTTTCACTTCAGTCCAGAAGCTCAGCTGACCTCCTGGGTGTTGGTCTCTTGTTCAATCCAGTTAGTCTGTTGGCTATCAACTTTTTGGCCCTGATTATAGATAACCCAGGAACTACACATAGAACACTTGTTTTCTGAGTCCTTTGGGCTCCAGTGTGGACCTACAAGGTGACAGCATCATCTGGGGCCAGAAGAAATGTTTCCTGGGTCCTCCAGGCTTTACTGCTGGTCCCACATAAACTTTAATGTCTGCTGGGGTTGGGATTTGGTGTTTCCCAGGTACTCCACACTCCATAGTCCCCAGCCACTCAGTGTGTAGCTGTATTAGCCCATTAGTTGTTTAATGTAGTTCTGGGTGTGGATGATGGATTTATTGAAGATGAAAGACCCAACATGGGTATGAGCATCACCACCCATGGGCTTGTAACCTAGACAAAATAAAAAGAGAAAAAAGAAGGAAATCTTGCTTCTTCCTGACCACCATGCTATGGACTGGTTTTTCTCTGCAGTGCCCTTCTACCATGGCATACTGCATTGGAGCCAGCTATAGATTTACATGCTATGAAATGGCAGCTCTACAAACTATGAGTTAAAAGAAATCTCTTGTCCTTTAACTTGTGAGTGTTAGCTATCTTGTCTCACCAATCAGAAAGTAACTAAGACAGATGTTATCACCAGTAATCTGGGGCTTTCAAATATCCATTAACAATATATCAAAGTATGCCTAAGCCCATGAGTGATATAAACAGAATTTCTTTACTATTTGTTCCATACCATTAAAGCCTAAAATGACCTTCAAACCCAATTTTACACATTTTTTCCATTTTATAGAGGAGATAAGACCCTCCAGTAACCTAAGTTTCTTATCTTATAGCCCAGCTCCTAAGCTTTCTGTCACCTCCCATTAGTGCCCCAAGAGTCCAACCTTTAGCACATGAACCTTTGCAGAAAACTCCTAACCCAAAACTATACCACTACTGAACCAGACCTGCTTTTTAACAAGACCCTGGGATCTTTGTCCACACAGTCACATTTGGAAATCACCATTCCAATATAGTTGTAAACAAGCATTATATATTTTTTTAAATATTATAATTTTTCCTTTATTTTCTGTTGCACAGTTAAAGCATGCTGATTTTTCAAAATTGTGATTCTCAAAAGATTATTTTATCAGTGAACATTAAGCAAGTGGGTACAACAAAGTGTTTGCTTGAAATAGAGGAAATTGGGTGGAACAGGATTGAGAAACACTTAGGATCTAACCATCTGCCTATGACTTGATGATCAATTCTCAGTAGCCTACAACTAGCTGAACCCTTGGAGCCACACATAGGTTGGTATCACTATGGACTAAAACCCCTGCTACTGACACCCTTTAGCCAGGTGGATAGCCTAGATAATCACACCAATCCAAATCCAAAGATTCTTAGGACCAGAAACTGTCTTTCTACAGAGTAGCCATCATCTTTCTCTTGAAAAATCAAGCCATCACTAAATTTGCCCCACTCTGCTACAAAATTTTCCCTCATGTCCATTTCAGTTTTTTAAACCCTACTACTCATTTCAAGTAATCTCACCAGACTTATAAAGAATATGTAGTTACATTTAAATTCGTGGATTCCATGTAAAATTTTCTGAGCTACCAGAAAGTCACATACACTCACATATAATTAACTACCGAAAATGCATTTCTAAAGCAAAATATGAATAATGTGGCAGGGGTGTGTATAGTGGGAATCAATAATTGTATTATACATTACTCTTCCTTGGTATAGTAGAAACACTCAACGTTTATTACAATTATAGAAATTGAATTGTGTAATCATGATTTGATTTTTGCCACTATAAAGAATATTAAGAACTTCATTATCCAAGTTTCAGCTTCACAATTTATCTAGGAACATCTAATTATTTCCAAATATAGTAACATTTGCCACCGTGCATATGAAGCATGCTAAAATTATCATGTGGGCAAACTTTTCTGGGTTTGTATGATGTTAATATATGTGTAATAGCCATGCTTTATTGTGACTTTTAATGCAATTTTCAGCAAACAAGAAGTATCCAATTTACCAGTTACATTTCCTTGATATGAATCATTTACACAAGCACATGATGTAAGTTCCTCTTCATTGTGTAATAGAAATAATTGTTTATTGCAATAAACCTTCCTACTTTGAGTTACCGCCTTCAGAAATGTGATTTGCTCCATGGCATGCATCCAAGACTTTTAAGACAGTATGCAGGGGCCAGGGAGATGGCTCAGTGGAATAAGCACTTCCCTGGCAAGCACAAGGGCCTGAGTTCAATCCCTGGTTTCACCAAAAAAAAAAAAGTTAAAAAAAAAAAAGACAGTACGCACGTGAAACAGAAATAAGCACTTTACAAAGTCAGAAAACTCAGACTTTAGCCCTTGTTTTGCCAATTATCAGCTGTGTGATTTCAGTCAATATGTCAAACTTGGTGAATTACAGTTTCTAGCTCTATAACAGAAAAGATTAGGGTGAAGCAAATGTTTGCAATTTTCATTCCAGCCTTACCATCTTGTGACTCTATCCAAGGACCAAACAGACAATGTGTTCTGTAAGTATGATGTGATAACATTTTCATTTCAGCATGGATAGCTGTTCACCTGATGATCAACTATCTGCTGATCAAAAAACTTCTGTCAATTCTTAGTTGTATATATTTATAGGAGGAAGCAAAGTTGTGCTTGATATAAAATTAATAATCATTTTCTGAAAGTAATATTTTAAATATTTTACCCTCCTGAACAACAGGGTAAAAGAACCTCCATTTTTTTTCCCCCCAGAACCAGGGATTGAACTCAGGCCCTTGCGCTTGCCAGGGAAGCGCTTATTCCACGGAGCCATCTCCCCTCCCCAAAGAGCCTCCATTTTAAGGGAGTGTCACACAAGTTAAACTCACTCCCACACCTCCTCCAATGTAGTAGCAATAAAGCCACATAGAGAAAACCAGGGTCATAAAATAGGAAAAAATAGGACAACTTGGAAATAAGACAAACATTAAACCTCACTGCCCCTTGACAGGTAGATGGTCAACAGTGTCTAAGAGATGTAAACCTAGTGGCAATTCTGTGACATTCTTGTAACATTCCTGAAAATTAGGTAATGTGATTACTATGGAAACCTAAAAAGTATATAACCTGAAAGCAAAGTTCAGGCTGGTACCCACAACTTTGGGAGTCCTGACCTAAAGTCAGGGTATTGGTTGGTCAGTCTTGAGCTGGCAATAAAATCTTCCTTGTTCCCTCCCACTTGGTCTCTTTTGTGAGGGTTCATCTTTGCTTGCATCATCTGCTGCTGCATGAACACAATAACTAGCATTTCTAAGTAGTGTTCATAAATATAAGCTTCAGAAGAAGTCTCACAAACCCCAGGGCAAAGGAAGGATACAGATTAAATAGACCATTGGAAATAATGTAGATGAGAGGTGATACAAGCAAATAACTTGGAGTTATCTAAATTCCTAAATTCTAAAGACCAAATTTGATCAATCTGAACAACTACAAGTGGACAGGTTATAATTTAGTATTTTAATACCAGCATTCTCATTACTTCACCATCATATAAAATAGACTATAGGTATTTACCAAGCTATCTTTGGCAACTTAATGAAGTGTACCAATTGTAAAGGGTGCATGATCCTTAACTCAATAGTTCTGCTTCTTTAACCCTATTCAGTGACAGTACTGATCATGGACAAAAAGATATATGTACATCAGTGCTTGCTGCAGTGCTGCTTGTAATAGAAAAAAATGGAAGAAGAACTGATTATCTGGGGCCTAAATAACTGGCCAGAAGTAAGGCAGCATCAAAGTACATCCTGGCTATGAAACGCTGTACAATTATTGTAGTAACTTTGTATTTTCAAGTAATTTCAGACTTATAGAAAAGTTGTAATGATACTGCAAAGAACACTTGTATATTCTTTATGTGGATTCCCA
>NW_004524635.1:2948080-2953112 GCF_000260255.1 Octodon degus
ATTTAATTGTCATGTCTCCTGAGTGTGCTTTAATCTGTAGTAGTTCCTTGGCTTTCATAACCTTGAAAATTTTGAAGGGTACATTACAGCCACTTTGTAGAATGCCGCTCAATTTGGATATGTCAGATAGTCCCTGTAATTTTGTTATATAGCCACTTTCATTTAAATAAATACATAGGTAATGACATGGAAGACCTCAAGACATCTTGCTAATGGAATAAAAGAAGGTACTTGTCCTGGTCACAGAAAATCTACTGTAAGGATTTAACCAAAATTGTTTTAACAAAAAGACTCATCTGAGGTGCAGACAAGGTTAAAGGAACAGCAAGAGTTTAAAGAAGTCTGCATGGGCTGGGAATGCACCCAGGCACTAGCAAAAGCGGGAAGATTTCAGCTTGGAACTAAAAGAATGAGAGAAAAAAGTTATAGCTAGAAATGAGAAAGAGGTCCAGAAGCTCAGTATCTGGAGTCCTAGAGTCTGATTTGGGGCAGGAGGCCAGAGTTATAAACAACCTCTCTCTTCTCTACCACTCAAAATCTCCTATCAGTGCCTCCCATTGGTCAAACCAAGGAGACACAAGAGAATAAAGTATGACAAATAGAAAGCAAGCAGCACAGGGAGCAAGTTCAGGTGTTCAAGGATGTGAAACAAGCTGTGAAGTTGGATTGTTCTCATGTGGCATGAAGAATTTCAACTCAGAGTTAAAGGTAGAAAGCACTATGCATTGCATGTTTTATGTGTAAAAAGCAACCAATATGGAGGACATTTTCTTCCACACAGACTTTAAAGCAAGAAACTGCAGTAAAATGAACCACCAATCTGACCGCCACCCAATCCCACATAACCTCTTCTAAGTCTGTAAAAGAGAACTGAGAGGAGACAGGGTCACCAACCCTAGAACAGCAATTCATGGCAAAAATTCAATTCCTTCCCATCCTCATGCCAGAGGTACTGAAGACTGCCTTCCCTCTCTAAGACAAGGGAGACAATGTCTGTTGAGGTTCCAAAAGCATCGCTTTTAACAGCTGAGATGACTACATGAAGGCAAGACTGGCATTTGATTCCCTAACTGATGTCTGCTCAGCCGGAAGACCCACTTAGGTGCTACATTCTCTCTATGAAAGGAATGCGGAAAGAGATGTCAAATGGAGTAGGGAGCCATCCTGCAGAAACAAAGTCAAAATCACCTCCATGCTTTCAGGTTCTTGATTTTTGTCATGGAAGATGGAATCTCACATATGTCTGCCACATGCCTGTCAACTAACAGTTTGAGACCAAGTTCCTTTTTAGAACCACCATAGTCTAGAACTACCACAGTCAAGAATGGCAGAGGGAAAAGATATACTCCACTGAAGATTGAGAATGTTCATCCTTAGTTGACAAATAAGGTCTTCTAGGGACCACCAACCTCAAATGGAAACAAGCCTCTATTACAAGGGACACACTGAGCCTTTCACCATCCCTGTGGAGCTCACAAAAAGCTAGAATAGCAAATGCAGCCCACCAAGAAAAATCTGCAATAAGTTCCCTCCCCTCACGCTAATGGAGACTCGAACAGGTAGGGCCCCACATAGGTCCAGCCTTTTCTAGGGTTGACAAGGAGGAGACTGAGTTGCAGTTGTTGTTGTTGTTGTTGTTGTTGTTGTTGTTGTTGTTGTTGTTGTTGTTTTGGCTGGGTTGTTTTGTGGTACCAGGGATAGAATTCAGGATCTTATGCTTGCCAGGCAGGCGCTTATGCCACTGAGATGTATCCCTGCCCTTGAATTGCACTTAAAACTGAAATTTTAAAACAAATACAATGTTTGATATCAAAATGAAACCACTTTAATAATTGAAAATAACAAGAAAAATGTAGAAAGGAGCTGAAATTTCATTAAGGAACTTACAAACCACCCAAGGAGGGAAGAAAAAAATAATAAAGGTTAAAATATCACATTTGTCATAACACAGGCCTTCTGGGAGGCTGAGGCAAAAAGATCATAAATTCAAGCCCAGCCTAAGAAACTTGGAGACTCTACAAGAACCTCTCTTGAAATAAAAAAAAAGAAAGAAAGAAAGAAAGAAAAGGGCTGGGATGTAGCTTAGTGTGAATGTCCTGGGTTCAACTCACAGTACAAAAAAAAAAAATCACATTTGGGAGAAAGTTGTATTTTTAAAATTGAATCATTTCATATTCATATTCCAACAAATTATGTGCCTCAATAATCATCTTCATGTTTTAAAAGTTAAAAATATACATAATTCTAACCCATATTAAATAAAAAGAATCATAAGGCCACATGTCAAATTGTTAACGGTAATCACACCCTGATTACCTACTTATGAAGATAAGGGACCATGGAAGGCGGCCAGGGTTGAAGATAAATTTTTCTGTCATCCTATCTTCTTTAGCCATTGAAACATAATAAGCACATGTTTGTGCATTACTTGCACAATGATTCTAAAGAAAACACACAGAGTTTTCTTGTACCTCCTCAATGAGGCACTGTGAGCCCAAGTGCTCATAATTTATTGTGAGGGTCAGAGGACACCACGCATGCAGAGCCTTTATCATAAGTCCTGACACAGAAGATGTGCTTGTAGTTCTCTCCCCTGGCACTCCCATAAATACTTTCATCATTAGCCTCTTACACTAAATGTGAGGAAACAAATGTCATTTTATGTTTAAAAATGGAAAAAAAATGCCTCGAGTGCAATTATTTCTTCACTCTCCATTTGCTTCTAAGAAATCAGTACTAAGTATGATTTTTCTTTGTAAAAGAAAATAGGGTGTTTTTCAGAGTGCTCTGTATGCCTTCATTTCCTGGGCTCTTCGTGGGGTCTTTGCTCTCTCATGGCTCCCTTTCCCTGCATGGTTCTGATACGCTCTCATCATGACCATGCACTCCTCAGCAGCCTTTCTCATGCGGCACTCAGAAAAGCCCATGTGAAATCCTGAAGGGCAAACAAATGTCAGCAGCAAAATACACCAGAAAAGCTCAGCAACTTCTCCTTGTGTTCCGTCTCCCATTACCTCATCAGCTTTCACTTGCTCCTTTTCCTGGCTCACATCCGGATTACACATCTAGCACTTTCCCTGATGAGCTGGCAATGCCACTGAGACAGGTCCTAGGGTTGCACCCTGTGTTCATCCTGTAAATATTTATGGAGGGCTTATAAAGTGTCAGGGGTGTGCTACGGTTGGAGAATAATCATGAATAAATCAGCTCTCACAAGCTACACACTTAAATGAAAATCTTCCCCTATGCTTATTCAGTCCAGGTCATTCAAGCCTTGTATTCCAAGCTTGGGGTGAATATCACCCCTCTAATCTTTATAATTGTCAAGGTGCTGCAATGATACAGTTTGCTACTAGTATTATATTTTATGTTGGTTGGCTAAAAAAAAACTCAACGTACAGTTCATTTTCTTTTCTTTTTTCTGTCTACAGTAACCTGCCTCTCTGGGTCATAAATTAACAAAGTAATTTTAACATTATGAGGAATGAAAACTGTTAACCATGATTTTTAAAAGATGCTTAACATAAAAGAAGATTGGACTTGGTTGTAGTCATGTGCCTTGATCCAGTGGGACCCTTAGAATGCTGTCAAATATGCCACTACAGGATGAATGAGTTCAAGCCAGCTTGGCAAGGCCATGTCACTGGCAAAGGTAGATTCTTGTGGGTTATAAAGGAGAGAAGAGATATAGCTTTCTATTAACTATTCTTTATGTATGCCCACCCTCCCTGGAAAGCTATGAAACAGTTTAGGGGCTGTTATTTGAAGTAAGTGACTTGCTGTGATTGTCCTAGTGCTCTGTTAGGTTTCTTTTATTTTAAAGAGAAAAAACAAAACAGTGACACAGAATTTAAAACAGGATAATAGGAGATGAACAATGGCTAATACATTGCCTACTGTTATCTTCAAAGTAGTTGCTCAGGTTACAAGATATAGGCATTAAAAATTGATCAAACAATAAAAGCACAAATCTTTCTTTTCAACTAACTAACAGAAATTAGTACCATAATTTTATTAGCATATATGTTTTTTTTCTTTTTCTCCTTTCCCACATGGCAGTTGTTCTTTGATTTCTGAAATCAAGTATTTTTCCCATTTCATAATATCTATTATACATTTGAATCCTATTTATTCTTTCAGTTTCTTACAATAGGGAGACAATGTGATGTTTAAACATCAGTTTGATTTCATTTATTACACGTATGAGTATGTTAAATGGTTGCATCCATTTACCTATAAAAGTCTCAAGTTTATCCTTTATAGCTGAGTAGTATTCCACTGCACAAAAATACCACATTTTTTAACCCATTCCTCAGTTGATGGGCATTTTAGTTGTTTCGAAGACTTAGCCATTACAAATTGTGCTACTACCTACCTGGGTGCACACATATTGCTGTGTTATGATATTTTTCCAGGAAAACACCCAGAAGGGGAATATCTGGGTCAAATGGGACCTCTTATCCTAGGAGTATTTTTTTAAGAATCTCCACAGTCATTTCCATAGTGGTTACAGCAATGTGCACTCTTGCCAACAGTGGAGAAGGCTTTCTTTTTCCCCACAGCCCTGCCAGCTTTTGTTATTGGTTGATTGCTTGATGAGAGCCATTTTTTTCAGGGTAAATGGAATCTCAGTGCTGTTTTAATTTACATCTCTCAAATGATCAGTGAGTTTCAACATTTTTTCTTATACTTATTTGCCATTTGCATTTCTTCTGAGAAGTAGTATTCATCTCAGTTGCCCATTATTGGATTGGAACTTTGAATTTGAGCTGAGTTTTTTCAATTCCTTATGTTCTAATATATGTCCCTAACATGAGGTGTAATGGGCTAAAAATAATTTTTCATTCAGTGGATTTCTTTTCACTCTGTTGGTAATTTCTTTTGATGTACAAAAGCTTTTGATAAAGATGAGATCCCAGTTGTTGATTCTTTGAAGTATTTTCCATTCAACTTGTTTTTTTGTTCATGAACTGTCTGCCTACCCCTGTCTTTAAGAATTCTAGGGGCTAGGGAGATGGCTCAGTAGAATAAG
>NW_004524635.1:2953404-2957755 GCF_000260255.1 Octodon degus
TCTTTCTTCCAGTGAACACGTGTGTTTGTAGCTGTACCTGCATCCTCTCTTCTGTTATACTGATCATCAGACCTGGGGTTTTTGTTGTGTTTTGTTTCCTTTTTTGCCAATACTGTGATTTTTATCACAGAAGCATTGTAGTATAATTCTTGGTCTGGGAGCATGACGCTCCCTGGCTTAGCTTTGTTGCCCAGAATTGATTTTGCTATTTTAGATCTCTTCTGGTTCCAAATTAATTTTAGGAGTGTTTTCTTTTGATCTGTCAGTATGTTAATGGTATTTTGATCAGGATTGCATTAAATCTGTGTTATGGTTTTGAGAGTATGACTATTTTCACAATATTTGGTTCTTCCTATCCATGAGCAAAGGATTTCTTTTCATTTTCTCATATCCTCTTTGATCTCCTTTTTCAGAATACTATAATTTTCAATATACAGATCCTTTACTTCCTTTACTGGGTTGATTCTTAAGTATTTCATTTTGGGGGATGCTATTATAAATGGCATTGTTTCCCTAATTTCTCTCTCAGTGAGTATATGGCTGTTTATAGGATTGCTTTTCATTTTTCAGTGTTGTCTGTGTATCCAGCCTCACTACTGAATTTGCAAATTAAATCAAGTCCTTTGGTAGAATTTTCCAGCCTTCTATGTAGAGTATCATGTCATGTCTATGTTTTCTCTCTAGATATGTTAAGCCATTCTTTCATTATGGTTGTTATTTCTTTTTTACCTGAGAGATTATTTCTGATCTGATTTCCTTTATAGCTTAACGGATGTGTGTCTTTACTTTGGTTACTATCATTTCACAAATTTCAGATGTGTGTCTTCCATTGTTTTCAATTTAGATCTCTTCTGGACTTGTGCTGGGTGGATTAGAGGTCTACAGTTTTATTTTGCTTCTGTGTCTTGTCATTTTCTATTTCAAAAAGTTTTTATTTTGTCTTCTGTTTTGATGCTTGTAAGTTTTTGTAGTAGGTAGCTATCAAGGACTCTCTAGGAGAAGTCTGCTTTGGGGAATATCTTCTGTGTGTAGGAGGTTCTTGGTTTATGTCTGTTGCAAGATTCAATCTTCCTCAACTAATTAAGAATGAGATATTGGTATCTGTTTAGCTCAGTCTCCAGTCCTTGTGCTGGGCTGTGGTGAAGTTATTGCCCCAGAGCTCCCCAGTCATGTTAAGAAAAGGAAAACAACTGATTAAACCTGATATGACATCCTAGCTAACAAAGTATAGTTAGCAATCACAATAGAATCAAGCATAGTTCAGAAACTTACAGACTGTGGTAACTATTAATTTCATAGGTTGAACCATAGGAGCAAAGTCTACAGTTATATAACAGAAGCAATCATAAACTAGGGACTGGTATGCAAAGTTTTTCCCTATGGTAGTGTGGTTTTACCCTGTGGTAGGAAAATTTAGGAAGGATAGTGTATAAAACAAATACAACAGGAAAGGAAGTAGAAGCAAGGTTGTAGGATAAAGTATGATCATGCAAGCTTTGGGAAACTAGAGGACAGGATAAAAAAGCATGAAGGAGTAATGAAGGAATTATCTGAATTTGTTGTCTGGGTTTGGGGGATAGGATTAGCTTTCAGTGACTGGGGTTCTCCCTAGCCATTTAGAAAAGAGAGGGAAAAAAAGAAAAAGAAAGGAGAAGAAAAAGAAAAATGGGAAAGAAAGTAAGATTAAAACAAAATAAAACAAGATGACTTGAAATCAAATTTTTTAAAACAACTTTAAAAGAGGGAGACACACACACACTTACTCCTATTCTATGTGCCTTTATCCATAAGCACAACAATGGTTCACCTTACTTACCATCTGTTGACTAGTATTTTAGACTCTTCCATCCTACCAGTCTCACCTGTCCATTATGTACACCCTAGAGGGAGTCCTACTGTGTGGCTGGTGTTCACCCTGTTGCCTGGTCCCCTTGATGTGCAAAGAGGGGCCAGTCATCTGAATTTCTCCTGAGGGTGCTTGCTGCCAAGTGACATGGTACGGGAGAGGGGCCAGTCTCCTGGATTTGCTAGTATATTTTCAAACAATGTTAATATTAACCCAGATATGAACACATCTTTAGTGAACTTCTAATTAAAACCTCTCTTATCACAATGAATCATCTGAGAGAATTGTTTCTCTACATTTAATTTCTTTTGAGGAAAAAAATTCAAAGAACGAAGCATTTAAGGGCCAGAAAATAAAGGAAATTAAACCTGTTCCCAATGAAATTCGCTTCTGACTATGGTTGCTGGGATCAACTCAAACACTGTATCTGTTGAAAGAAACCTGGTAGGCCATCTTTGCAGCATGCTTGGGAATAAGCAGTCCTGCTTTAGAATCTCCAAATTCTGTTTGCAATGTTTTCTTGATTTTTCTCTAACAATAGACCCAGGTGTAAATACTATACCCTACTATCAGGTTGATTTACAGCTAAAATGAAAAATCTTCCCTTTAGACAGAGTGGAGCTATGCCAAGTGATTTTGAATTGTTTTTAAAACTCAAGGCTCCTTTTGATTCTTTAAATTGCCCCCCTTCCCACTCAGCTGAAACTGTCTTATCAATTCTACCCCCCCTTAAGTCACATTCCTTTTAAGTATGAATTCACTCAACTCCTGCCTCCTCCAGCAACTGCTCACCAAAGATTCCTTTACAATGTTTCAAGTCAGCCAGAACAAAATTCCAAGAGAAGGAATGTGACTCCAAGCCAGAACCTTATCTTTTTATAGCACAGAATAAAATCCACAGCTATTTGACTTGTACCAGATACAGTGCATGAGTACTTAATAAGACAATTTGATGATGAAGTACTCTCGGTGAGAAAGCCACAAGGAAATACCAGAGAAAGGAGCAAGGCCAATTCCTGCAACAAATTTAATTTACCCCGCCAAATCACAACATGTAATTGCTAATGGCAGTGAAGAAAAAAAAAAAAAAAAGAAAAAAGAAAGAAAGAAAAAAGCACAAAAGTTAATCCTTAGGCACTGTGCTCATGGTATTCAATTATAGTGTGGAAAATACATGTGATAAAATATACCAGGAGATTAACACTTATAAAACTGTTAGCCTTTGCAGCATCTATTGCGCTCCCCCTAATGTGTTTAGTAAGGGATTAAATACAGGCCTTCATTCATTTGTAATTCAAATTACAAACTTAATCTCCTATAAAAGTAGACATTAACAAACGTGCATGGTCACTTTAAAATATTCCTGTAGTCAGTGTCCACATGTTGCTGCCTTTTAGTGACCACCAGGGCAAAACAGAACCTTAAAAAAGTTTCCTTTCCTTAGAGACAAGTGGCTTCTCTGAACTCCCTCAGACCTTAAGCATAGCCACTAACCCACAGATCTTAGGTAATAGGCACATGCTGGCAAGATTCAGCTTCACTTCCATAGGCAAGGGAGGGAGATGGTGGGGGCAAGAAGGGATGAAAGAAACCTGAACAAGTCTACTACCTCACTATATCCTTACCTCACATTGTTCCTTGCTATCAAAGATCCTAAGAGACCTGTACCAGGTGAGACAGTGGTTTGGGTTGATATAGGGGAAATGAAACTCCCGACCTGAAAGAAACCTGGGACAAGTTCGTGTTCCAAAACCAAAGAATGAATTTTAGGAACAAAGAGAGGTTAAGAGCAGAATATTTATTGGAGGAAAAAAAGCTTCTGTCTGAGAGAGAGACAGAAGGGGAAGCCTGAGCAGTTTGTGCCCATGAAGCTGTCTATTCCACGGACTTTTATAGAGTAAAACCATGAGGTGAGACAGGTCTAAGGTGGAGAACATGGGAACTCACTTAGGTGGGCATGCGCTGGGACAAAACTATGGTCAGCCAATGAGGTTACAAGCACTCTTGCTCAGGTAAAATTGATCAATTCCAGAACCAAATGGAGAAATGAGACACTTAGCAGTTGGGCACAAATATACAACATGAGTTTATCCAGTAGCCAGCCAGTAGTGGCTTAGTGACTTGGATTAGTAACTCTTCCTGGCTTCCTCAAGTTGATGATCAATCCCAGATACTTATCTTTAGGGAGGTCAGCATTTGCTCAATCTTTGGTCTTTAGGTCTGGCTCACAGCAGGAGCATCTGTCTCTCTCACAGTTGCAATGTATCTTTTTTCTGTGCTATCTCCTTAAAGGCTTAGTACTGTCTGACTGACTATAATATTCTTATCTAATTTAGCTGCCTAAAACCGGTTGATGAGGCTCCTCCAGCTTCTTGGAACCAACTTTCAATGAAGTGTTTTTCCTTTTCACCACAATAATTGTCCCACTTTGGGGCTAGGGAGATGGCTCAGTGGAATAAGTGCTTCCCTGGCAAGCACAAGGACCTGAGTTCAATCCCCAGTTCC
>NW_004524635.1:2957960-2966027 GCF_000260255.1 Octodon degus
AAGTTGCAAAGTCATCTTGTCTTCCATCCTGTCTCCTTGAGGGCCCAGCCTTGTCTGACTGCCTATAATATTTCTAACTCAGCTTCCTGCAACAATGCCATCCCTTAAGACTCCCTAAGAATTCAAAGAAAATAAAAGAAATGCAAAAAGAACAAAAGATGGGAGGCTTCCATGTTACCCTTAATTTTAATGGAGTAAGATGTGAATTTCACAACTTCTAGAATAAAACAAATGAATATACCATGCCCATATCTTAAATGTTTGTTTAAAAAAAGTAAAAGTAATTTTAATAGTATATTTTACTTAATTTAGTATACTCTATGTGCCAGTTTATCTTGATTGCCAACTTTACTGGATTAAAAATTGGAGAGAGTGTGTCACGGAAGCATGACCTTGGGGACTCTACCTGATTCCTGGTCCCTTTTCTGGCTCTTCTTCAACTCTCTACAGACTTCCTAGGTGCTGTCAGTTGAGCAACTTTCTTGGGCTGAGTCTTCTGCCATAGGCTTCTGCTAGGTTCTGGCCCTAGTATAAACTGCTGAATAGGTTCTGGCCCTAGTATAAACTGCTGAATTTTTATGGCAGTCCTCTAATATAGCTAAAGCCCTTAAAACATCAGCTTATCTTCCCGGAGACCGCCTCTCCTCTTCTTCTCCAACTCAGCCCAGGGTGCAATTTCCTTTCACCTTTCCCACCACCACAGGGAAGAACCCAATAAGCTCCTCACAGATATTTCTAAATATCCTCCTTAAACGCCACCCCTAGTAAAAGTCTATAAAAGCCTCTGCTCTCTTTGTCTCAGGCTAGAGGATTTTCCCATCTGCCCTTGATCCTCTCTGTGTCTTTGGAGTTAATAAAGACTTCTTTCATCTTTCCTATCTACTGTGCTGCCGAAAAGCCTGTAAGCTTCTACCTGAAGCCTTGAACCAATTTTAAATCTCCTTTGAGACGAGTATGCCAAGTAGTTTGTTAGAGCTATGGAAAGCTGATCAATCCCTCCAACTATCATTTCTTCATGTAATGAATCTTAAAAATCGTTGACACGCTATTTTACCTCTTTTATTCTACTCTATCTTTAAAATTGGATGGGTATTTTTATGCCCATGCCACATCTTACTTAGAACCAGTCACATGCATTTATTGGCTCACACTGGGTTGTACAGGTACTGACCTGTAAGCTCCTGACCTCCACAGTCCTGAAACTGATGATTACGTCTTGCCAAAGCTGACGCAATCACTCCTGTGTTACTTTCTTATTAAGGGTGGACTCTCAGGAAGTAAAAGTCAACCAATGGGTTAGTGTGGCAGGGAGGCAGAGCTATCAGGAGGGCATATTACTAATGTGGACACTGCTTAGATACAAACTCAACTGTTTAGTCCATCTTACACAGTCCTCTTCTGAGGCAGACAGAGGTCCTTCATCTCCATAGGAGAAAGGAATTTATCTTTCAGCTTCCATTTCCTATCAGCCAAAGTGTACCTTACAGAACAATAACTCCCTTACACTTTGATGTTGCATGAATCTCTGGTCCCACAGAATCTCACACATGATACACAATGCCCCAGGAGGCAAGTAAGAAATGCCCTTCAGGGACAAGAAGAAGGGCACTTTCAGTTGTGTCCATGAGACGCCTGTTGTCATAGTGCTGGGGAAAACCAATAGTCGATGCCCCAGGGACAGAAATGCCAGCAAAGATGCAAGGTGGTCTGTGAAAACTGCCTACTGCCACTAAGAAAATAATGCAGAAATTACCAAGCATTACAACCAGTACTCTCAGTCTAAGTCTTGTCAAACTGATTTCTACTGTGCTGTAAGTCACCAGACAGGTATATCATGTTTCTACTTGCCTGGGTCTCTACCCCTCCATCACCCATTTAATCTTCAGGTTAATGCAGCTTAATTCCTTCCTACATATAAAGCTTTGCCCTAGGCACTCCTCAAAGTTAGGTGCCATACAAGTAATTCAAAGCCCACCAGACAAATAAAACAACATCCGGAGAACCTTGTCCAGATTCTCCTGTGATTCTAGGACCCAATTCTGGTGCCTGAGTTCTTGCATTGCTGCTTAGTTCTTATCTTTTCTTCTTTGTTTTCTTCTTCTTTCTTGGCCCCTTAGAAACCCTTGCTAGCCAGGGTCCATTGTCTAAAGCCAGGGTTATTCTGTCAGCCTCCCTTTTCTTCAGTGCTTTGTATTCCTAAAGCTTTGCTTTTCAGAACATTGATCCAGCCCTGCAAAGCTGACCACAAAATCCAAACACTATTTCTTCACATAATAGATATTATGATTATTAATAAGCTATTCTACCTCTTTTGTTCTAGTAAATCATTAAAACCTCAAATGTATTTTATGTTCATGCCACAATTTAATTACAGCTAGCCACATGTGCCTGTTGGCTACTCCTGAGTTGTGCAACTATGGACCTCCTGAGAATCTAGGTCTAACTTACTGGGGACTACTAGTAACGGTGGCTTGCTGCGTACTGCTGTCACCTTGGTTTGCCAGACGCCTTCCTCCAGTAATTCTGGATTTTTGTCAGTAACTGCAAAAGACACTAGTTCTCAGGATTGCAAGGTTCCATCTTCTTTGGCCTTTCCTAGTGAGGGTCTTCTCCAAGAGCTTCTGTTACACCCTGAAACTTGCACACTTCTTCCTCTGGACAGTGAGCCCAGTGCCAGGCATACAGCTTGAGAGCAAAAACATCCTTGTAAAATTTCCAACCTGGCCTGCTTCACTTTAAGCTTCATTTCTGCTACCTGGAGCATATTCTTCCTGCACTCTCCCAAAGCCTTTCTCCTTATCCTTCCTGTTTCTGCTCATATTCTCACCCTCTGAGAGGGCCTCCCTGGCTTACTGTCTTCAGGTAGACAGTTATTACTATTCAAAGCACTTGTTGTTTATCTTATGCATTCATTTGTTTATTTACTTATCCATCTGTCTCTTCATACTCTTTTCATGTCTCTCCTCTCCGCCTCACTTTACTTATTCCTATTCACCCTCAGATTTCAACTTAAGTACCCTCTTCAAGGGTCTTCCTGACTCTACCTCACCGAGTCCTGTGTGAACCAAACATGCCCTGCCCTCCTTTAATTGGTTTGTCTTCATCCTTTAAGACCTCCCTCAAGTGAAGGGACTAAGGTTTGCGCCCTTCTATATGCCTGATGCCTATCTGTCACTTGGTGTAGAATAAACATTCAAAACACATAATGAAAAAGAAAACACACACACACACACACACACACACACACACACACACACACTGAATAAGGGAGGCACTCTAGGAATTGTTACGTGACTGAACCCCAGTAGTATGAAAAGCTAAAGAATGCGTCTTGATAGGTCTCTAATGCTGTCTAACACTAGACTCCATCCGATTCAGTATAATGAACAACTAACAAAGCTGAGGACAAGCTCTGTTTCAACACATAAAGCTGGTAAGCAAACTTCTGGGGAGTGGCCAAAGAAAATGAGTTAAGAGACTGTGGCTGGGTTGAGTGTGGGCAAAGGCCTTGATTCTTTAAAATAAATCTGAATATCCTGGGAAGTGCTGATACGTAGGCGGCATAGAACGTGTGGGAGAAGAGGTGTGATTCAATGTAGAAATGTGCATCTGTTTTTTGGATCTGCTTACTGGTAGTCTTACAGGCCAAAGGCTGAAGCAGTTCCAGTTGCTTCACTTTTGTTTTGCCAGAGCCTGTAAGTGCTATTTTAAAAGCAGCACTGCTGACAGGATTCTGTAAATGCATCCATCTATCCCAAGTTTCTGCCCCAAGTTCTCGGATTATAACACTATTGGTTAGAATGCGGCTGCCTCAACTTGTGCACGTAAATACAACTGGTGTATTTTCTCTTTTAAATAAACTATTGATGTTCACTTTTCTAAAAATTGATTTTATTAGCACACCATTGACATATTGATACCATTCACGGTGAGAGAATCTTTACCTGTACATAAGACATCTTGATTCTTTTTTCCCATCCCCATCCTGTCCCTTCAATCTTTAATCTTTCCTTCTGCTTTTACAAAACTTTGTTTCTATTGTTTTCCTTCCATTCTTTTCTATTTTTTTTACCCCCATTATGTCTTTTTTCCCCCTCCCCTCCCCATGGTACCCCTTCCCATTTTAGCATTTTCTTGCTACTTCCTTTATCTATCACTCATTGTGGTCTTTATTTACCCTTTGGGTTTCTCATATAAGAGAAACACTGTGACATTTAAGCGTGTGTGTCTGATTTGTTTCACTTAAAATTAAGTTCTCAAGATGCATCCATTGACCTAAAAAGTCTTCTTTATGGCAGAATAGTGCTCACTGCATATGAAAACCACACTTCCTTTATCCACTCATCACTGATGAGCATCTGGGCTGTTTCCAGCATTTAGCTGTTATACACTGTGCTGCTATAAACATAAGCATGCATTATTGCACTACTATGATGCTTTTCATTCTTTTGGAAAGAGAACCTAGAAGGGAAAGAGCTGGATCAAAGGGAAACTCTGGTTTTAGTTTTTTGAGCAACCGCCACACTGATTTCCATAGCAGTTGTACCAACTTAGAGTCTAAGAAGGATTCCTTTTTCCACACAGCCTCACCAGCATTTGCCATTGGTTGATTTCTTAATGATAGCCATTCTTTCAGGAGTTAAATGCAACCACAGTGTTGCTGTAATTTGCATTTCTCAAATGACCTGTGAGATATATATATATATATATATATATATATATATTCTTTGTACTTCAGCTACCAAGTATCTTCTATTCATTTCAGGTGCTCATTTTTGGAGTGCATCTTTAAACTTGGGGGTCTGTGTTTTTGTTTTTTTGTTTTGTTTTATTTTTAGCTCTTTATATATTCGAGATATTAGTCCTTTGAGGAATAACTGGCAAAAAAAAAATTGTCCCGTTCTGGTGGGTTGTCTCTTCACTCTGTTAGTGTCTTATTTTGCTATGCAAAAGCTTTTCAATATGATGTGTTCATTCTTTTAATATTTTTAGTGTGATTAAGGATTTGCTCATAGAATCTTTGCCTATCCCACGTCTTCAAGTGTCTTACATATTCTATCTTTGAGCATTCTGCCTTTACAAAACTTTGTTTTCCATTGCTTTCCTTCCTTTCTTTTCTATTTTTTCCTTTTTCTTCCCTGTCCCCACTCCCTTGTTCTGTTTCACATTTGAGCATTTTCTTCCTGTTTTAATATCTAGATTGATCCCTTTCAATCTTAGTTTAGTGAATACTAAGATTCATTCTGTAGATTTCATCTTCAGCATATGGAAAGCTGGTTTTTCCAGCACCAGTAAAGAGATATTTTCCTTTCAGTGAAGGCGTTTGTTGGGCTCCTTTGTCAAAGATAAGGTAACTGAGGGTGTTAACAGTTGTTTCTGTATCTTCTAATTTCTTCCGTTGATCTCCAGGTCTGGTTTTCTGCCAGTACAATTTTGTTTTTATCACAGTAGTTTTGTAGTATACTTTCAAATCAGAGATTGTTATGCCCTCTGCCTTGCCTTTGCTGCCTCGAATTGCTTTTGCTATTCTCAGTCTCCTCTATTTCTAAGTGAATTTTAGAGTTATTTTCTCTAATTTTGTGAGGAATGCTATTGGTATTTTCTTTTTCTTTATTGTATTTAGCACAAGGTCTACATGGTCTCCCTACACACTGGACTTGTAGTGATCCTCCTGTTTTCAGCCTCCCCAGTGCTGTGATTACTAGCTAGCACCACCATGCCCAGTCTCAGTCGCCGTCTCAGTGTGTCTTGGGGACAGGACCAGCACAACAGGCTGGGGACTGAACCCCTGTCCCTGCACCTGCCTAAGCAGGCACTTTAATCCACTGAGCTATCTGGCTGGCACTGGTATTGATATATTGATAGGGATTGCATTAAATATATAAAACCATTTTAGAAATTGGTTTTCCACTATGTTAATTCTGCTTATCCAAGAACAAGGAATATCTCCATTTTCTAATCAATCTTTTTTTTATTAATGGTTGATTGATTGATACAGAGTCTTGTTATGCAGTTCAGATTTGTAGTGATCCTCCTGCCTCAGTCTCCCCAGAGTTGGAATTATAGGTGTATACCACCACACCTGATTTTGGCCAGGCACAGCATATGGTACCTGGAATCAAACTCCAACTTGCACTTGCCAGGTAGGCACTTAAATCTCAGAGCTATCTCTCCAGCCCCAATATTTCCATTTTCTTATACCCTCTTCCATCTCCTTTTTCAGAGTACTATAATTCTCAATGTAATGGTTTTTCACTTCCTTAATTACACTGAGTTGTAACTTCATTTTTTTGGATGCTATTGTAAAAGGTGTTGTTTCCCTAATTATCTCAATGATTTTGTTATCTGTGTACAGGAAGATTATTTATTTTGGAGTAATGTTGACCTTTATCTAGCTTTGTAACTTAATTTGGTTATTAAATCTGGAAGTCTTTGGATGGAATTTTGGAGTCTTTTATGTAAAATATCATGTCATTTGCAAGTAATGAAAATTTAACTTCTGTCTTTTCCATCCTTATTGTTTTTATTTCTTTCTCTTGTCTAATTGCTCTAGTTAATATTTCCAGAATTATACTGAATAAGAGTGATGATAGTAGGCATCTTTATCCTGTTTCTGATTTTAGAGTGAAAGATTTTAGGTTTTGACTACTTACTGTGATGTTGGCTGTTGGTGTGTCATAGACGGCTTTCATCAGATTGAGATAAAAGACCTATTCCAATGTACTGTAGGGTTTTTTATTACGAATGGGTGTTAAACTTTGTCAAATTATTTTTATGCATCGATTGAGATGATTATGTGGATTTCATCCTTGATTCTGTTAACATAGTGTGTCACACTTATTGATTTGCATATATTCAACCATCCTGTGTGCCTGGGATAAATACTACTGGGTCATGATGTATATACTCTTGATAATTTGCTACATTCTGTTTACCAGTATCTTACTGAGGATCTTTGTATCCATGTTCATTGAGGAGACTGGCCTGTAGTTCTCTTTTTTGGTTGAATCTTTCTCTGGTTTTGGTATCACGGTAATGCTTGCCTCCAAGAAGGAGTTAGGGATTATTTCTTCCATTTCAGTTTCAATAAAGAAGTTGAGGAATCGTGACAGTAGATCTCCTCCAAAGTTCTTGTAGAATTCAGCAGTAAATCTGTTAGGATCTGGGCTTTTCTTTGTTGGCAATTTTTTTTAATTACTTCAATTTTATTGATACTAGATTATTTAGACTTTTTATATCTTCTTCATTCAGCATTGGTAATTCACATGTATCTAGGAAAATTTCTGTTTCTTTTAAGTTTTCCATTCTTATTAGAGTAGAGGTTCTTAAAGTAGGCAGTGATGATATTCTGGATTTCTGCAGGATCCATTGTAATTTCACTTTTTCATTCTTAATTGCATGGATTTTAGCTTTTTCTCTTTTTTTTTTTTAAGGGCTGATTAAGAGTTTCTAGATTTTATTTAATCTTCAAAGAACCAAATCTTTTTTTTTTTTTCATCAGACAAGGAACCTATAAAGTGGTATGAGCTTTATTGTTTTGTGATCCCAGGGAGCAAACTCAGCAGTGTTGTACCACTGAGCCACCCCACCCCTCACCCTTTATTTTGAAGATGGCATCTCACTAGGTGAGATTACAACTGGGATTAGAGATGTGGGCCACTATTCCTGCTTTAAAATTTTAATTATACTCAGGAGGTTGAGGGAGGAGGATTATGAAGTCAAGACCAGCCTGGGCAACACAGTAGGTTCAAGCCCACTGTGGACTACAGAGTGAGACCTTCCATCTCAGAAGAAGTGATGCTAACTGGAGGATCAGAAGCCGCTGTTTCCAGCGCTTCCTCCTGTTCACAGATGAGGCTTGAACTGTCTTTCACATTAGTCTCTTGCTCTTCCACCTTCAAATGTTTTTTTCAAGGCTGGAGCTCCAACTTCATTTTCATTTTCATGTAGAAAGCTACAAACCATGTTGGTTCTGTAGGAGAAATCATTATCTTTCATCTGCAGCCATTCTACTCCTCCTGTGCTTTCTTCTCCTTCATTCTTCTCTGTCAAGAGAGTTCTGGTCAC
>NW_004524635.1:2966237-2984307 GCF_000260255.1 Octodon degus
CTTCTCCTCCTCTTCGTCCTCTTCCTCCTCCACATCTTCCTCCCTCTTCCCTGGGTCCTCCCACAGGGTCTGGGTCACTAGTCACGCCCACCCAGAACCGCCACCTTTATCACCAAACCAACTCTTTGATTCACTCATTATTTGTTTTTGTTTTTGTTTTTGTTTTTGTTTTTGTTTTGTGGAACCAGGGATTGAACTCAGGCCCTTACGCTTGCCAGGGAAGTGCTTATTCCCCTGAGCCATCTCCCTGGCCCACTTGATTATTTGTATTGTTTTTTACTCTCTATAGAATTAATTTCTGCTCTGACATTTAAAATTCCCTCACTTGGATGCACAGTGGGTTCAACTTGCTCTTCTTTCTCTATAAACCTGAGGTTCAACATTAGGCTATTTATTTCTACTCATGCTGCTTTTGTGATGTAAGAATTCGCTACCATAAATTTCCCTCATGGGACTACTTTCATTGTGTCTTGTAAATTCCAGTATGTTGTATTGGCATTATCGTTTAGCTGCAGAAGCTGTCTAATTTATTTTTTAATTTTATCTGTGACCCATTGCTTTTTTAGGAGGGTGTTATTTAATTTCCATGTGCTTTATGGCTTTTTTTTTACCAGGGATGTACACTTTCAATGCGCTATGGCCCAATATTGTGCATGGGAAATTTTTAATTTCTTTGCTTTTGCTTAAGTATATTCTATGATTTTGTGGTTTGTGTTGTATTTCTATTGGGTAGTGTCGCATTCAATATTCACTTCTATACTTCAAAGTTAGTTACTATGAACATCTGTGAATTTCTCCCCCAGGGTTTTTCCCTGGAATCAGAAACATGATTGGCCCATGAAAAAGGACTCAGCAGTGTTGAAGAATTAATGCTCCTAGAAACATTCATGCTTTCATGATAAAGAAGCACTGAAAAAGAAAGGAAAAAAAAAAAAAACCCAGATGCCTTGTTCTTTATATGAAATAACTGATGTGCATGAGCTGTTGTAACTGCCCAAATGCCAGATGGAGAGGACAGTATTGGACTGGTGGTAATGGCTTGATAGCACAACCTTTATTGGATTCCTTCTTCCTCCTGTATCACTCTCTTCTGATAGTTCCTAGTATCGTCTCCCAAACTGTTTGTATAAAAATTTTTCTCTTGGCTTCAAGAATAACACAAACTGGGAGAGTTTTGAAATTACTGTTCATTTGTCTACTTTAAAACCCTGGAGGCTTGGTGATGTTGCTCAGTAGTGCAGAGCTAGCTTAGCATCATGAGGACCTGGTACCCATCCTTTATACAGTAGGGGTGGGCCTGTGGCACATGTGCTGCAGCCAGCTATTTGTTATCATTGAAAGCTCTTAAAGATTCACCATCACTGCTCTACACAGGAAGTGCTGGACCTACAAGCATCTGAGTTGGAAACAGTCGCGTGTTGCATTCAGATATAAACAAATCTCAGAAGCAGCTCACATGGCTGCTGGACATTGTCACAGCTGTTCTGCTATGTGCTTACAATGGTGTCCAGTAGTGCAATACAATCAGGGACTTATTGTATTTTTTAAATGCTTTTTTTTTTTTTTTTTTTTTTTGCGGAACTGGGGATTGAACTCAGGCCCTTGAGCTTACCAGGGAAGCACTTATTCCACTGAGCCATCTCCCCGGCCCTTTAAATGCATTTAGTACAGGGCCTCACTACACAAGTCATACTCATAGTGGTCCTCCTGTTTTCAGCCTCCTAAGTGCTGTGATTATCAGCTCATGCCACCATGCCCAGTCTCAGTAGCAGTCTCAGAGCGCACTGGGGGCGGGGCCAGCACAGTACACCAGAGATCAAACCCTGGTCACTCAGTTTCCCAAACAGGCTCCTTATTGTATTTGTGTATGTATGTGTGTGGTATGTGTGTATGTTTAATGTTTTACACTGTATTTGTTTCAAAGGTATATATGACTCACTTTGTTGGATGTGTGAGCAAATGCAACTTATGAATGTTCACCAGGAATGGAACCATTCATAAACTGGGAGCTCACTATGTCATAAAAATAAATATATAGAATCAAAACCATAGTCATAGAGAAGTTTTTTAAAGCAAAACAAACAAAAAAAAATCCTGCCTAATGCTGGATATGGGGCATACCTATAATCCCAGCACTTAGATTTAGGGAGATTAGGCAGGGGGATCACTGTGAGTTCAAGGCCAATCTAGACTGCACAGTAAGTTCAAGGCCAGCCTGAATCACTTTAGAAAGAACTTGCATTTAAAAAAAAAAAAAAAAAAAAGCAAAACACAAACACAAACAAAACTTTACCTAAGGTTATACAGTCAGTAAGCAGCTAAGCAAATATTCCAGCCCATGTCTTCCTGACCCCAAAGCATTAATCCTTGAGTATTGCTGAGATAGGGGGTCAGGGCATGGTGAAGGTGGCTGGGGATGTAGGCCCAACCTGTTAATCACAAGATCCCAGAACACATGTGCAGAATAGTGCTCAAAACCCTGTACCTGGGCTTCTCATGAGAACTCCAGCAGATTTTCAATAGGATGGCCTGGACCTGATGTCAGCCTGAGGCGTGGGATCCCAGCACTTCTTCTCAGGACCCCTATTGTTATGCTTTGTGTCTCGTTGTCCCCCCAAAGCCTCATGCAGTCATGGAGTGGGGGCCTCTAGAGTTTGAGATTAACTCATGATTCACTGGGATTATGGGTGTGAGTGCTGCTGGGATTATGGGTGTGAATACTACTCCCAGCCTGGGGCGAGAGCATGAATGCAATTTAAGAGGGGCAGACTTCCTCTCTGTTGCCATTGTTGCTGTGACTCCTCCATTTTGCTCTCTTGCTTTTTGCTGCCGCCAAGAACTGCTGCCCCCTGCCATGTGCCGCTCTGCCTTGGAGCCAGCTGAGTATGGACTGAAACCTTCAGTAACTGTGAGCTGAATAAACCTTTCCTTCCCTCATTTTGGGTATCAGGTATTTGTCCCAGCAACAAGAGAAGAGTAACCAAAATGCCTATGTAAATGTCCTTATGGATTTACTCAAGATATGGTCAGTAGAAGACACAGATGCCAAGAAGAATTCACCATCATGGCTTTCCTCACAATATCCCACCCCACTTGCTACTGGGTACACTTTTATCTTGCTTTTTCCTCTTTTACTTGACCCAGCCCATTCTGCAGAGCCAGTTTCTTCCTTGCTCTTCACTTTTACTTTTTCAAATAACCACTGCCACTGATTTTTACTTGTTTCATTCAATTGTCACCTGGAGTCTAACTCCAGAAGGAAAATCGAGAAACCCAAAACCTAGTAATACTTTGTGGCAAGCCACTTTCAGAAGGGGCTACCTGATAACAGTGTCCTCTATGTTCTTTCTTCTAAATAGGACATTCACTTTTGGTGGAGCCATCGGAAGTAAGTGATCCACTCAAGGAAGGACCACAGAGGAGATAAGGAGCACAAGAATTGCTCTGACACATAGGAAAGCATTGTGGGCAGCTTGTAATAGTCTCCCAATACCTTCATTATTTAACAGTCTTTTATTTTTATAATTTTTTGGTACAGGGGATCAAACTCAAGACCTTATGCTTGCCAGGCAGATGTTGTGCCACTGAGCTATCTCCCCAGCCCTATTTAATAGTCTTTTAATCCTCTCCTCTTAAGAGTGGGCTAAACTTCTTTTATTCTTTTGTTTTGGTTTGGTTTTTGGGTCTGGTTGACAAAAATATACGTAGTTCAGGCTGGCCTTGAACTCACGACTCAGTCTCACAAGATCTGAGATTACAGGTGTATGCCACCATGCCCAGCTATTGGCCAAACTTAATGACTCACTTCTAAACTAAAATAATATGGCAGAAGTAATGGAACATCACTTCCAAGATTAGATTATCAAAAGGCTATGGATGCCATCATGGGTGATTTCTCACATTTTCTCCCCTGGGTTTTGCACATGTCATGGACTAAACAGTGTACCTTTCATTCAAATATTAATATGTTATGCCCTAACTTCCCTTGTGATGCTATTTGAAAACATATAGAAAGGTAAATAAGGTTATATGGAGCCATAGATGTCAGACCCAAGTCCAATAGGGCTGGAGACTTATAAGAACATGAAGGAACACCTGAAGCGAGATTGCTCTCTTGCTTCACACCCGTCCTGAAAAAGATACTCCTCAAGCCGTGAAAAGAGCTGTCATCAAGAAATAAACTTACCAGCACATTGACTGTGGACTGTTTCCTACAAGAATATGAAAAATAAATGTGTTTTTTAAGTTACTCAGAATGTGTGGTGTTCTGTTACAGCAGCCTAAGCATGAGGTTAGGAGACCTGTGGAGAGGCACATCTGGCAAGAGACCAAGTACTTCAACAACCACCTGAATGAGTTTGGAAGCAGATTCTCCAGTCAGAACTTCAGACAAGCCCACAGTCCTGGGTAAAATGTTGACTACCTCTTCATGAGAGGCCTTGAGGCAAGATGCACCACCAAGCCAGATTCCTGACCCACAAAACTTTGAGATGATAAGTGCTCGTTATAACAAGCTTCTAAATTTTGCTGATAATGTGTTATATAGCAAGGGATAGCTAATCCAGAGAAGGAATGTGCAATGTTGCCTGACAAGAGACAGCTCCAAAGGCATTGCCATTAAAAACAGAGTAGGGACTAGGGAATCCCAAGATGAACTCAAGTGAAACAGATAAGGAAACTAAGGCCAAGAACAGATTGATCGCCAGACAAATGGAGGCTGCCTTTGCCAATTCCAGAGCTAATGGCTGTAGGCTGGGACTGAACTTCAACATGCTGTAGGCTGAAAGATTTACTTCAGAATAGCTGTGATCAATTTGTAAGACTGTGTTTATCTTGCTTGCACCAGAAGCCAACTACCAGTAAGATAATGACACAAGAGAAAGTAGTTAACTTGAAATCCATCGTTATAATAGACAAATAATGCAAGAAAGAGAAGTAAGCCAATAAAAATACGTGATCATGCCAATTATCACTGTGAGTAACAACTGAACTTTAACGCCACTAGGACTGCTAGAAGATGCGATAGAAATTATGTCTTTAAGATATCCCACCCACGGGTTAGGGAATTAGGGTATTTATCCATCAATTCCTATTAGTCATTGTTGCGGGGAAGCCTTAGTTCCTAGCCGCCTGTCACCTATGAAGACACATAGATGGAGGCTATCTAGCAATTAGAAGTTGGTGTGCTAAGACATGATGGGACAGGAAGTGAGAACTCCGGAAAGAGTCTGTAACTATTTAGGTAGCAACTACGTAAGACCTCACTAAATGGAATAATTGAAAATTACTGTTACAAACGCAGAAACAGCTGTAGGGGAAAAAGGAACTGTTTCCCACTGTTGGTGGGAGTATACACTGGTACAACCACTGTGGAAATCAGAGTGGTGATTCCTCAGAAAACTAGGATTGGAGGTCCCATTTGACCCAACTATTTCCCTTCTGGTTATCGTCAGAAAAGAACTGAAACATCATACCCTGGTGATACATGTGCACTCGTGTTTATAGCAGCACAATTTATTATAGCTAAAGCTTGGAAATAACCCTAATGCCCATCAACTGAGGAATGGGTTAAAAAAGTGTGGTCTTTTCATCCAATAGCATACTATTGATCCATAAAGAAGGATAAACTAGAGAATTATAGGTAAATGGATGCAACTCCAGACCATACTCATAAGTGAAATAAACCAGACTTACATGTATAAACATCATATTGTCTCCTTAGTGTAAGAAACTGAAAGAGTAAATAAGATTCTAAAGGTACAATAGATATTATAAAATGGGAAGAAACTATTCACAAGGAAAGAGAATCTGGGATGGGGAAAGGAGAAAGAGGAAAAGAAGGAAGTAGATACCAAAAAGATGATAGATAGATAGATAGATAGATAGATAGATAGATAGATAGATAATTTCTCTTAGCTCATTGAAAAGAAAAGCTTGTGATAATATTGATTAGACAATTAAATGCCTATATCTTACACTCTGAGTAACTAACTTAAAGATAATTAATATGCAATGTATTAACCATTATTACTCTCCCATTATCTTGTTTTGAAATTTTGAGTTTTTCTCTTTAAACACCTATTGAAATGAAGAACATTACACTTTTGATGAAATCTGAAGAACAGTGTTTCATCTCAAAAGTGTTCACTCACAATCTTGTTTTAAGTATTGATTAGGATGACAGACATTTTAAAAGTTAGCTATTCTTAGTTTTTCTTTTTTTTAAAGTTTATTTATTTTATTGTGTGTGTGTGTGTGTGTGTGTGTGTGTGTGTGGCCAGCTCAGCCCACCAGGGGGCGAGGCTGGCAGGCATGTGGTGCTGGGGGATTGAACTGCGGTCCCTGGGCTAAGCTTGTTCTAAGTAGGTGCTTTAGACCACTGAGCCATCTCACCAGCCCCATTCTTTGTTTTTCTTACCTGTAAATGAACACAATAATTCTTAATATACATGGTAGTTATGAGATAAACAAAGTTGGTATAGAGAAAAAAATAATTTTTTAAATTTCCAGTAATAATTTTATGATGGCAATTTTGCCCATGCAAAAGATTGATCAAAGAAAAATAGTAGTATTACTTAACTGTTGGCAATAATGTACTTATGATAAAAAGCCCAATACAAACAAATAATTCTTGAGATTTTCTTTCACATTCCAATACTTAAATAAAATTAAAACTTAACACTGCTTTCAGGCATATCAAACCAAATTTTATTATTCAAACATGTTCTTTCTGTAAAACTTTATTAAAGCTGTTATACCTAAAACACATAGATAATTACTGATAAAATTTTAAATACGTTCACATCATTACAACAAAATGAACTTCAAGCTTTAAAATGCAAAGCAGATAAAATAGAGAAATAGCACTCCTGAGTTGTGATTTTCAAATTTCAAAATCACACTAGGGCATATAAAATAAATCAGTGAGTGAACTTTTATGAGTTTGCTCTGGAAAACACAGAGCTGGGGTGTAAGCTTCAGTTCATGAAAGATGGCCAAGTAAGTTAAGCAGTCCTAATAGGCCAAAGATAAATAAACACTCCTGTATCTGAGAAAGGAACAGAAACACATTGTAAGTGTCTCAGCCTTCATAAAAATAACTCAAAAACACTGTAAAATCTCTGATAAATAGATACAGTTATTTAAGGTCACATAAAAATTAGCAACATTATCACCCTGATGCACAAAATTACCAATATATAACAACCTTCTATGATCATTTAACAGTCCAACACAACTCTCAGGAAATACGTCTCCAGAAAAACTTGAATTCTTTTTACTTAAATTTTGTATGCATCACACTTTGGTTATTAATCTCTCCCATAAACCTTATCACGAAGAATGAAATACACTGACCAGTGAACATAAACATTCTGGTTTTAGTACCCTACCTATCCAAGACTGTAAATCACAATATTGCACGTCAGTTTGCCGCCCACTCACCAAGGCTGACCATGTCTGAGTAATAGTCACTGGGAATCCATGTCCGAAGTCACGCACTGTTTGTTGCTATGCTTTCCAGTGTCCTCTTCCAAGGTTTAATTCCATGCTCAGCCTCAAACAACTTGCAAGAATCACACCCCTGCAAATGTATTCTGTGCTTGGATGTCAGTGATTACCCCCAAAACCCTAAATCCATTAGTCAAATTCTTCTCCCATGGCTCAAGGAGTTGTGTTTGGGGAGTCACTTAGCAGCTTTATTTCCCTGCTAGAGATCCAGGTCAGGCTGTTAAATATCTTAGCATTGTTAGCTCCCTGGTGATAGGATGATAAGAAGCCCATAATCAGTGGAGCAACCACTCTTACCCAGACGATAGCTGTGCTACCTATACCGGAGGAAGCCAAAGGTTTTGGAGATACAGGAGAAAGAAAAGTTCCATGTTTTCCTTCATTAGCATGATTTTATTTACAAATCTTTGGTGTAGATTTTGAGATGGTTGTTTCCTTAGCAAAAATAAATAAATAAATAAAAATGATCTTATCTTGGTGATTTCATGCTTTTTAAGTTTAGACGTTACAGAAGAGCTACAGTGGCCTGCCAATGTTCCAGTGGACAGCCTACCCCTGGATGATGCAGATAGTATTTATCTAAACAGCAGCAACAATGCCAGGTAGGACAGTCATTTCCTGACAGCAGAGCTCAGCCTGAAGAATGGTAGTTCTTTCGGTTTTGGGTGGTGACAAGAAAAATGTTCCAATAAAAATGTATGATTTGTTAACAAAATATTTACATGATACTGGTTTTAACCAGTTTTGGAATGAATGAATATTCAAGCGTGTGTAAATATAGTCTAACTGTTCCAGATCATGTATTATTGTAAAGCAAGGTGATAAACCCCCACACCACACCTAGCATCCACCCCCTATATAAAAAGCTAAATTAACCAGTTGTCCAACTGTTTGTCTCTTCTTACTATACAATGACTGTGTAGTCAGACAACTACTTCTAAATCAATGTCCAGTATCTACAGAATGAGGAAGTCATAAATCCTTATGAGTGCCAGTTTTCTTAGTCATAAGGTTTGGGTAAGACTGATTTAACAAGTACTTATTAGGTACCTATATTAATGTACAGGTTATTGTATTCTTTTTTCTAATTAGAATTTATTGGTACATTTTAGACAGACATAATGATCACATACATGATAGGGAACTTGTACCTCTCCATGATATCTTGTTTATTTCCCCAATTCCCCTGCCTTCCCTTCAGCCCCTCCTCCCTCCCCACTTATGAAAACATTATTTGCATTTTTTCCTTCTTTTCTTATTTTTTAAAATGTTTCCTCTTTTCTCTCCCTCTTTCCTTGTTTTCCTCCCCATTTGAGCTTTTTTTTTTTTTTTTTTTTTTTACCACTTCAGCATACCTATTATTCAGTTTGGTTGGACTTTAGGTCTCTCACACCAAAACAAATGCAGTATTTACACATACGTGCCAAATTTATTTCACTTACGATTATGGTCTCAAGGTCCATCTATTTGCCTAAAAATCTCTTGACCTTATCCTTCTTTGTGGTAGAGTAGTGCTCCATTGTATTAAACGATCTCTTTGATCCATTCATTGTTTGATGGGCATTTGGACTATTTCCAACACTTGACTATTATAGACTTGCCATTATCAACATGGGCCTGCATATACTGTTGTGTTATGATGCTTTCAGTTATTTCAGGAAGATACCAAGAATGGGCATACCTGGGCCAAATGGAATACATAGTTCCTAGTTTTTTGAGGAATCTCCATATTGATTTCCCCAGTGAATGCACCAGTCTACACACCTACCAACAGTACAGAGGGGTTGTTCCTTTCTTCCCCGCATACCCACATCAGCTTTTGTTATTGGGTGATTTCTTTTCTTTTTTTTTATTTTATTGAGAGACAAATAGCAATGAGACAGTTTCAAAACTGATTAATAGGACAGTTTCAATAATTAATACATTGTACATTGTTGTCTTCTTAGTGGTTATTCATAGTACAAGATGCAGACATTATATCCTGTCCAAACACTATTAGTACAAATCTTTCTTCTCATTGAATTAAGTGAAAGTAGCTGTATATCTATCCTAACTATTCTGCATATACAGATACAAAATGGTCCTTTCCTTTACATCTCCTTTTTTTGTTTAGTCTTGTCAGAAATGGGCATTCCATTGTCATCTAAATACTATAGGTGCACGAATTCAGCAAAACAATCCAACACAGTCCAGTAGTCCACAATAGTAGTGGGTTATCCACAGAAGTTGTTGACTTGAGCCTTTCACAGTTCAGCATATTAATATGGCTTTACTTTCTTTACCTAGTTTTTATAATTTTCTCCTGGATGGTTAAGACCAAGATAAAGCAAGACCTGTATAACAAGAAATGTAACTTTTGTATCTGATAAGGTCAGTCAAGTACCCTCAGGATTTATCCTGTAACCTTGCACCGCAGTTTGCAGATCCTTTGTCAGTGTCAGATATGTGGATGAGTCATGGCCATTGCTTGACCAATTTGCTCTCTGTGAAAGCCTGAGAGAATGTTTTATCTCCAGGTGACTCTCCTTAGGCACACTGTACATCATTGATCATGTTGCTCTGTGGCCCCATAATCTCCTTGATCAGAAAATTCGGGACACAACTGAGTTACATGGTGTTCAGTATAGGTTCTCCTATGTCCTGAGTCTTCACTGCAGGTCATCGTTTAGATGCAGGGGATATACATATATAAAAATGGGAAAAATTCAGCCATTGTACAACTTTGATTTTTCTATACCACAAAATTGTTTGGATGAGTATAAAAGATAACAAATGGCATATAACTTTCTTAACATATAGTAGGTTTTTAATGTTAGGTTCTCCAGCTAACCCCTCATTCGGTCTTTTGTCACAGTACTAAGTGCTACAGAGAGGGCAGGAGAATGTACAGTGTGCCACATCTAACCCATAGAAAATCAAAACACAAGCCTACCTAGGTCAGTACTTCCTAAGACTTCAGATTGTGACACATTAGTCAAGTTGAACAATCAGTTAGTGTGTAAAGGATTGCATTTTTCTTAAATTAAGGAATGGAATGGAATGGAATGGAATGGGATGGGATGGGATGGGATGGGATGGGATGGGATGGGATGGGATGGGATGGGATGGGATGGGATGGGATGGAATGGAATGGAATGGAATGGAATGGAATGGAATGGAATGGAATGGAATGGAATGGAATGGAATGGAATGGAATGGAATGGAATGGAATAATGAGAGTCCAGATAGAGTGGAATGGAATAGGATGCAGTGGAAATGTGGTGAGGTTCAGTACTGATTTTCTAAGCTTTGTTTCAATTATGAGACAGAGTTAGGGAAAGAGAGAAGGAAGGAGAGAGAGGGAGAGAGACAGAAAATATATATACACTTGGGCACTTGCTCAGGATGCAAAATACATTTTTGACTAGGCCACAGTAATATTTTTTCAAAATAAAAAAGGGTTGTTTTTCTGCTTTCACTATTATCCCGAAATGCCTAACTAACTTTTTTTTAATGGGCCAAGTAGTCTGTCTGCACTGTTGATTTGACTAGAGTAAGAGAGTTGTAAAGAAATGGCTGGACTGTGAGGCCCAATGCTCATCAGCACATTGGCCCACTGATGCTCATAGCTGAGTGCGCTGTCAGGAGATGGGACAAGCCGCATTTGGGGGCTACTGGGGGTTTGGCTTTGGAGGGTGTGTCTCTTGTGGGCTCGCTTCCCAGCTGCCACAAAGGAAGCAGCTTTCTTCCACTTTGCCTTGCAGCCAGCCAGTCCTGGAGTGAAACCTCTGAACCATGAGCCAAAATAAACTCCTACTCCCTTAACTGGTGGGTATCAGATGTTTTCTCCTAGCAATGGGAACGCTGACCAATATGCCTCATATTTACAATGATAACTACTATAGCAATGCACAGAGAGATAAGTTAGTTTCTTAAGAAAAAGACAAAACATTCCTTAAGACAGGAAAGATCTTGAAAGTCATTGGCTATTGCCATAGATGTTTTTCTCAGAATGTCCAGGACAGAAGTAGAACTGATGAAGGAAAGCTAGATAAGCCATGTACCTGTTCTAAGGAAATTTCCAAAAGTGGCCCCACCTCAGCAGTTTCTAAACTAATAAATTTGCGTTATGTCTGAAATTATTGTGAAGAGAATCATAGTGATGTGAAAATAAGATCACATGGCAGGAAGAGACAGTTGACAAACTTTGTGTCTTGCTTACATTTCTCACTGCTGACGTAAAATAACCGACACATAATGTTAAAGGAGGAAAGGGTTACTATAGCTCACAGTTTATAGAGCTTTCTGTTCATAGTTGGCTGGCTCCAGAATAGGGTGGCATGGCAGACGAGAAACAGCTCATGGCAGCAGAAGGTAGCAAGGCTGAAAGCTGCAAGTGATGACAGCAGCCCTCTTTCTGGTCTTCAGATTCTATCCAAGCTACACACCCTTGGAGTGGGTAACACACACACACACACACACACACACACACACACACACACATAGAGTGCCTTCCCATTTTCTGCACCCAGAACTATGCCAAACCATTAGTGGACTGGCTTAATAATCACATACCCTTAATTCCAGCATCACACATTAATCCCAAGATCTCACACTCTGGATCCAGCCACCTCTGGAAAGCCCTTCCCCCCATGACTGCATGTGGCTTTGGGGACCATCTAGACACAAGCCGTAACACTGTGGTCTTCCCTCTCATTAATGGGACACGTTTTGCCTGATGTTCTAGACACAAATGATGCCCTACTTTCTGAGTTACTACAGCTGATTTCAGAACCTTGCATTGTCGCTAAGCTGTCTCAGAGCCACTCGACTTACTCTCACACCACTGGTCCTCTTTGTGAGTCATTCACTGTTATGAACTAACCTAAGTCAATGGATTTATGAACAACTAGTAAGCTTTTAAAGTTTACACACACATCAATTACTTCCTAAACATGTATATGTCTTCTCATAATCATTTTTTTGTCAGTACTAAGGATTAAGCCCTGGACCTTGTACATGATAGGCAAGTGCTCCACTACTGAGCTGTACATGACAGGCCTCAAAATAGCATTTTGTTTTATTTTATTTTATTTATTTATTGTGGTACCAGGAATTGAACTCAGGACCTTGTGCTTGCCAGGCAAGCACTTATTCTACTGAGCCATCTCCCTGGCCCTCCAAAGTAGCATTTTAAAAGTCAAAAGAAAACACATAATGAATAAAAAGAATGACAAATACATTGAAATACAATTGACAAAATATTTTGAAATGTTTGTGACATCAAAATCTGTGTAGCATCCTCTACAAATAAATTAAAAATACTAGTAGTAGTAGTGCATCTACTACTACTATAATTTCAAAGGAATAGTGAGATTTAATGGCAATCTATAACATAAGGAATGTGTCATGAAAATAAATGTAATTTTTATTAGTGATCAAGAAAAATAAATAATAGGATATATTCCCTATACTTAAAAGAAAATTCTATATTTTAATTAGTCACTGAAAATAAAAAATGTCAGTCTTTTTCATATGTAAGACCATCATCTTCTCAAATTCTTCCTCTGCAAAGGATCCACAGACTTCAGATTAAGAATCCACAAGTAGTGGTAGAAAATGGTGCTAGAGCTCTCTACAAACTCAATGCAAAGTAGGGAAAAAGTACAAATATCTGCTAGTCTTGCCATTTAATTGACCGGCTGATCCATGACAATATATATCTTATCCTTTACACTTTTTTTTTTAATTTTTTTTTTTTTTTGGCGGAACTGGGGATTGAACTCAGGGCCTTGAGCTTGCCAGGGAAGCGCTTATTCCACTGAGCCATCTCCCCGGCCCCTTATCCTTTACACTTGATGAAATCCCAGCTCTATTATATTAGAAACACTGACAGCACCTTAAAGGAGTCTTATCTAAAACCAAATGCAACAAAATTCAAACACCATGATTCCATTAATCCTCAACTGAAATCATATATTTAATAACCTATCTTATATGTCTAGAGAGAGTACAACTTAGGAATCAGAGTTCTTATTCGGGGTTACTGCTAACAGTTGTATTTGTTGGAACACTGCGTCATCCAGCGATCCTGTTGCCATTCCCAAGGAGACAAGCAGCTGGACTCTCTTATATCTGTCCCAAAAGGCAATGAATGCTCAGACTATTCAGCATCAAAAGAAGTGCAGACCACCCAGTCGGAATGAATTCTGTCAACCAGTAGTACACTCATGACCTTATATCCTAGCTGAATTTGAACCTTGCCCTGTTCATGCAAGGGTAGGGATCATTCAGAGTTCCACTGATGATGAATCTTTTTTTAGAGCTTTCAGTGATAACAAACGCCTGCTGCAGCACATGTGTCATAAATTCGCCACCACTGTGGCAATCTTCCTTATATTAACCCTAATACCACTAAAAAAAATTGTGTCTAAACTATAATTTACTTATTAACGAAGCCTTCAGAATTAACCAGAAATCAACATGGGTAAGATGCAGTATTTATTCATCTCTGGAGTGTGTCCTTTTGATTAAACACCAGTTAACTTTCTAGAGGTTGCATTTCAGCAACATTTTGTATATTGATTAAAAGGAACACAATGCAGATATTTGTCACACAAACTATATTGAATGCCTTTTTCAAAGAATATACAAACCAAGTACCCCATTATTATTGCTTTGTGAAAAATAATTTACTGGGTTTTAAACCTGTTAAAATATTTTTGAAGGACTTATTTTATTTGTCACAGGAAGAAATTTATACAAAACTACCACTGAGTTCGGTTGTGCAGTTTCCCTCCATTAAATGATATTTTGCAAGCTTTGGGAAATTTTCAACATGTCACAGACTTTTAAAGGAATCAAATCTAGCAGGAAGATCCTGTCACTCCCTTTATGAAGGTTGAAGGGATATAGATTTTAAAAATCCTGCCTGGAGAGACTAAAAAGAATCAAAGATTAGAACACAGAAAAATAATGATGAAAACAGAAATAGGAGGAGGATGGAGTTGTTCTTCTAAAGTGACAAGTTTGAATAAGTATAAGAGACAACATCAGCGTAATAAAATTTAAGTAGAAGAGAAACATGGTGAGTGCGATTAAAAAGGAAGACATGTGAGCATAGATTTCTAGCTTCCGGTTCTCGCATCAAAGTAAACTCAAGACAGACAGTAGTATCACATCCTGCTAGGTTACAGCAAGAGAGCTAAAGAAAACATGAAGTGAAACACTAGCACCATAGTACATACTTACCGTTCCAGCTACTCGAAGGGGCTGAGGCAGCACTGCATATTTGAGCCCATCCAGGGCCACTTAGTGTGAACTTGTCTCCAAATAAAGCAGGATGTATCCCAGTGGCATAGTGCCCTTAGGTTTAATCCTCAGTACCTAGGAGAAAGAAAAAAATCAAAGCCAAGATCATCTGTAGAAAATTCGTGAAGGGGCCGGACAAATAGTACAGCAGGTTAGAGTCTGCTTAGGCAGATGCAGGGGAGGGGAATTGGAGCCCTGGACCTGTGGTGCCGGCCCTGCCCCTGGGGCAAACTGAGATGGCAATTGAAACTGGGCGTGGTGGAGTACCTGTAATCCCAGCACTTGGAAGGCTGTAAACAGGGGGATCTCTATGAGTTCGATCTGTGCAGTGAGAAGCTGTAAACCCTGTAGACCCTGTCCTAAAATAAAAAAAATTAAAAAATTCATTAAAGTACTCACTATATTATAAGGAGTCAAAAATATTTTAAACAAATCTCTTAAACAACAGTATAAAATCCATAAAGAGAAACCTGAATGCTATTTTAAAAAGAGAGAAGTAAACTAAACTAAATACCAAAAATAATTTTAAATCAATTTTAAAACAAACAAAATTTAAATAAATAAGAATAAGGCATTTCTAATAGCAGACAGAATGACTACGATAAAGCAAAGACAGCTAGCGTACTGTCTCAATGAATGGTCTTGAATCTAGTCTTAAAAAAAATAAATAAACACTGGGAGGCAACATTTTCTGTGAGTCATGTGGCTGAGTTCTGACCAACTGTAGATGAACTTGATAATCCCAGTTCAGATCTCACCTAACATTTATGCATATTTTCACACTTTTTCTTTTATTTTCTATAGTCTCTAAGAATGGACAAGATTTTGGGACTATAGTAAAACAGTCCCACAATGAACCTGAACTTCTAGTCCCCTTCGAGTTATCGTCCCCCAAAAGTTAAAGACATAGAAGCACAACCTACAATAATTAAATCTTGGACATCTTGGAAGTGCCTATATATCAACTTTTTTCACTACAAAATGGTCCTTCATTTATATCCCCCTTTTTTCTTTACTTTTGTCAGAGATGGGTATTCCATTGCCATTCGTATATTGTAGGTACATGAATTCAGCAAAGTATTCCAATATAGTCCAGTAGTCCGTAAGAGTCGTGGGTTATCCACATGACTGATAATGTCAGAAGTTGTTGACTTGAGCCATTTATAGTTCAGCATATAAATATGGCTTTACTTTTTATGCCTCGTTTTTATACTTTTCTTTTGGATGGTTAAGACCAAGATAAAGCAAGAGCTATATGACAAAAAATACTTTTGTATCTGACAAGGTCACTCAAATCCCCTCAGGATTTACAGGAGGAAATTATTTACATGTGTTATGTACATGTTCCAGCTCCCCACGGGGAATGTAATCCTTGTGTACTATAAACATGTACCAGCGAAACTAAAAATTGAAAAAAACAATATATGGTTGCCTACAAATGGGGGATCATGAGTGACATTTCTATTTCTTTTGTCTCAAAATTTATATAAGAAGCATACATCGTATTTGTTTATCATCGAGGAAATTAGTAAGTAAAAATCTAAAATATGAACTTTTGAAGGTATGTTATTTTTACTTCTTTGTGATAACTCCAGGTGTCATTGGGTTTCATGTGTTCATTTATTCAATAGCCCCGGTACCCAGAAGAGGGCCAGGAACGTGGTCAGCATTCAATAAATGGAGTTTGAAAGCGTGAATACTTTCTGTTATGTCCAATATCTTGTTTATTTGTCAATGCTCCTCTTTAAATGCGATGATCTTGACTAAATAAAATACTTGCGATCAAAAGTACTTTTTACACATCCTCTTCTTATTGAGAAGTACCCTGAAGCTATATTTATTGTTATCCTCCCTGCATAATTAGTACTATATTAAGACTGAAGATTGCATTTGAGAATCTTTTGGTTCTGTTTTTAGAAGGAACATCTCACTGCTGGCTCATATTGGTCTTATAATCAAGAAAAACCCACAAGACTTTGGCACATAATTTGCTGTCAAGGTTGATTTCCCTCATTCAGGACTTGTGTACAATTGATTTTCTTAACTCAAAATGCTGGACTTTAAATTGATGCTTGTTAAATTTTATCTTACCTGTTTTGTTCCATTACTGAAGTCCACTGAGATGCGCTGGAATCCCCTGCTTCCGCAATCTTGTGTATCACCTATCTCTCTACAATAGCTCTTCTGATAACTTTACTACTTGCTAAGTCTCCAAAATTGAGAGACAACTACTAAGTAGATATGAGTCAAGAGGAGAATTCTGGAGGAGACAGCTTGGCTCGATAGAGGAGGAGCTTCACTCAGAGCTACTAAGAGAAATTCAACGAAAACACAGGCAATTGGGAGAAAGGGGAAGAATACACACCCTGAAACTAAAATCAATCTGATAGAAGAGACTAATAGATCAAGCCAAACACAGATAAGGGACTTAATAAGTGGTGAGCCAACCCACCTGGCTGCTGCCAGTGAGTCGCTGGATTGGGAGGACTGCCTGCCATGCTTTGAATCTTAACAGAAGAAATAAAAGGATATATGAAAATAATGTGGGTAAATCAAGTCATAACAAGATAGACTTGGGATGAAAGGTCTCCTCACTCTTCTGCCCTCCTCCAAACAGAAGATGCTACAGTTCAGCATTAAATTTTGCCAACATTAACTGCTCCCTCCTTGACAACTTTGTTTTCTCTCTTTTTGTTTTCTTTCTCTGTTTTCTTTTCTTCTTCCATTCCTTCTCTGCACCAGAGAACTGATTAGAACTCCCCAGAACTACAGGGGTGCATGGTAGATGGAACAGCTAACCAAGGCCTCCCCTGTGACCTGTGGTCAGAGAGGTGAGGGGAATTAAACAGCCCTGCACTCAGAACTGTGCAGACCCAGACTGTCCCCACACTGCCAAGGGCAGGAGCAGAAAGACACCCCACAGCACCTCCCATCTCTCTGGAGGAAGTTACAGACTACAGAAGACTGCGTGAAAGTAGCTGAAGAACTTATAAAGCAAAGAATGAGAAGTTAGCACTCCACCTCTGGGGAGGAGTAAGAATTAGGATTCAGCAGCCTTGGACTGCAGCAGTAGGAGCAGCAGGCCAGACCATACCATAGCACCCTCCCCACACCCTGCAACAATGACCTGAGAGGACAGAGACTGCCTGGGGAAGAGAAGAACAGAAGGCTGAACAAGGACCTGGAGGAGCCAAAGGTGCCTGGGACCAGCAAGAGCCCCCATCTCTGTCTAAGAACAGCCCAGCTCCCGGGAAAGGGATGCACACAAGAG
>NW_004524635.1:2984497-2996181 GCF_000260255.1 Octodon degus
CTTCTTCTTCTTCTTCTTCTTCTTCTTCTTCTTCTTTTTCTTCTTCTTCTTCTTCTTCTTCTTCTTCTCCTTCTCCTTCTTCTTCCTCTCCTCCTTCTCCTCCTCCCCCTCCTCCTCCTCTTCCTTCTCCTTCTTCTTCCTCTCCTTCTCTTCCTCCTCTTTCTCCTCCTCCTTCTGCTTTTCCTTCTTTGCTGGTTTGTGGCTTGTTTCCCATTCCTTTCCTTTTCTTTTTCTTTAACCTTTATTATTTCCATTATCTTCTATGCTAAGCTTCTCCAACTATCTGTGATGGAAGGACAGTGCATTTCTCCTCTTGTTTTTGTTCTGTTTGTGTTTAACATCCAATCCATTATGAACCAGTGTCTTTGTAATATATAGTAAAAATAAGTTATTTGGGAAATGATCATATATTTGGATCTTGCAAATATGTTAAAATTTCTACAAAAGTTCCTAGACACATTCTCTCAACTGCTATTCTCCCTTGTCATGGTCTGGCAACAAGTGGTCCTCCTTCCCCAATTCGTTTTACCAAAAATACCTAGGATGACCTTTAACATTTTGATTAAGCCCTGTTGGCCCCCAACCTGTAAAATAACTGAAGAAGAAGAGAATAGTAAGAGCATGGACACTGGACCCAACTCTGGCAGCCAAGATGCCTGGATTCAAATCTCTGCTCTACACATACTCAAGAACATGAGGATGGCCAAGCCACCAAATGTCTGTGCACTCCAGTTTCTTCATCTAAAAATTGTGATAATTAACAGCATCATCTTCATGAGGGTGTCTAATTAATAAGTAATTTTTTCAAAGTGCAAAGAATAATGTTTAATGCATACTAAGTGTGTAAGCTGCTTCGACTTTTATTATTATCAGCATAGCCCATGGCATCCTACTTTTATGAAAGTTAGCATCATTGGTATTATTATGGTTGACATGCCTACTACTCCCTCCCTGTCACTCTAGCCTCATCTTTATAAGCAACACGTCAAGCCTGGCTTCTGCTGCAAAACACTAAAGATCACTTATGGTTGATTAGATCATGGTTCAGTAAATTTTAGGTCCCTCCTCTCCCCTTCCACAGGAGATAGTGCACATGGTCACATGACTTGTTTTAGCCAATGGGGTATTAGCAGGGGTGCTATAAGAAGAGGATGGTGCAGTAGGACTGTGCCCTTGAGCTTCTGCAGTCACCATGAAAAGAACAAATTCTGGGCAGCCCAAAGGCCCTAGAGAATTGAGAACTTACACACATCAGACCTGAATGGAACCTGGCCTGCAGCTGAGTCCAAGGCAGTCCAACTGTTAAGAGCATCAGAATAGATTTGGCCAAATTCTGGCTGTGGTGCTGAACTGTGGTTGACACAGCAAAAGCTAACTGTTCCCACGACCTCACATCTTTTCCTTTTTCTTTACTTTAAATTCTGTTTCTCTTGATTTTGTCTTTTTTCCATTGCCAGAAACATCTGATCCTATATGGAACAATCTGAAGACTCACACTGGAAAAACAGCAAGCCTTCTTATGCACACTTCAGAGCCCAACTCAGGCTTTCAAAACTTGGGGAAGCTCTTCAAGCTCTACTTTCATGCTTGCAGCACTTCTAAGTGTGAGATTTCAAAAGTTTATTTGCATCTATATGCACTATGTATGTGTGCATAATTATATATATACTGGAAAAAATAGATTGCTTTCTCAATGAAGGCTATGCAAAGGAAATTGATATAAACTGAACAAAAATATGAGAAATAAAAAAGCAATGGAATCCATGCCAAGAAAAATTGAAGTTAGTATTTCTTGTTCCTATTTTTCTAGACAATATTAGCATAAAACTAACCCTAAAAACATAGATTAAATATAAAATTCTTTTTTTTTCCCTGTATTTAGGATAGGATCTACAGGGTCTCATTATATAAATTGGACTCATAGTGATTCTGTTTTCAGCCTCCCAAGTGCTGGGGTTGCAGGCGCACGCTACCACGCCTGGTCTCCATCACTGTCTCAGTGGGCCCCGGGGACAGGGCCAGCATGGCACGCCCGAGATCAAATCCAGCTGCAGGAAATCGAACCCAGCTACTGCTCTCTGCCTAAGCAGGCACTTTAATCTGCTGATCACAAGTCTTATGGCTAGCCTTTCAGAAAGGACTCAGAAAGGAGAATCTTGTTTCTCGTTTCTTTGAGGTCTCAGTCAGATAGTGGCTGTAGTTGAAATAGCACACAGGAATAATTCAAAGTTGACATCTCTTTCTCTTTGTGTAATTATTGGGTTTCTACAAGTGCTATCTCTATATGTAGCTAGGACTTCCCTATATAAAGAAGGCCTCAGAGCAATCAACTTGGTCGAGTGGCAGCAGAGAGTACTTCAAGTGAGTATTTCAGATAAAAGAAAATGAAAGTTGCATTGATGATGTAGAGCATGCCTAAAGAGAGTCACCTGGAGAGAAAACATTCTCTCAGGTTTTCACAGAAAGCACATTGGTCAAGCAATGGCTGTGACTCATCCACACGGCTGACACTGACAAAAGATCTACAAACTGCAGTACAGGGTTACAGGGTAAATCCTGAGGGAATTTGACTGACCTTGTCAGATATGAAAGTTACATTTCTTGTTATATAGGTCTTGCTTTATCTTGGTCTTAACCATCCAGCAGAAAAGTATAAAAATGAGGTATAAAATTTATAAGATAATCTTAATTATATTTCATCCCTAAGATGATGTATCATGAAGTTTGCAAAATAAAGTGAAGAAAAGCTCAACTCTCCAAGAAAAAAGTAACAAGAAAATTGCCCGTGCAATAAACAGCAACATCAAGTAATAAGGTAATGATAAAAAGACAAGCACTTTTTTTTTTTACTATAATACCCCTCAAAGACTCCTGCTTGCTTTGAAAACACATATGCCATTGTTCCTGCCCCTTTCTGAAGCAATTCTAAAAGTCCTTTGTTATTGGTGTCTTAAGTTGCACGGTTGTGACTGCTTCAAAGTCCTGAATTGATTCAAAAGGTTTACTTTTCATGGTCATTTTGACTTAGGGAAGGAGCCAGAAGTCAAGTGGTGCCAGACTCAGTGAATAAGGTGGATGAGGACACATTGTAATGTTTTTCCAAACCTGTCATTCAGTTGGATAGCAGTGGGTAGGCATATTCACCATATTTTTGATTGCAGCTTGTAATGACACTCACAAAAGAGGACTCTAGAACTGCTGGAGTAAGTGGCAAGAACAATGTGAGGGAGGGGATAATTTGACAGGAGTCAACCACAATCTGCTTTTTACTGTTACTTTTTTTACTTTTGTTAGTACATGTTTAAAATGAGTATGTGTACACAACACATTTGAATTCTATTTGTTCCCCTTCTTTCAATCCCCTCATATTTTCCAGCATTAGATTAATGTAGTTATCTTATAAGACCTTATAAAGTTAATTATAATATATACAGATTATAAACCAGACTAACAGGTTAAAAATCACATAGAGTATACATACAAAACAACTGCTTTAAGTCAAGGTACACTTTCAAATATATTGTCCACATCAGATTACATTTTTCTCTCGTTTTTCCTATTATCTGTCTTTTGCTTCATACCTTACATATATTGAAATTTTCATATAAGAGAAATCAGGTGATACTTAAACTTGTGTTTCTCAGTTCCTTCACTGGTAACTATGGTCTCAATGTGCATACATTTTCCTACAAATGAGTCATTTATCATTCTATACGGTGGAGTAGAACCATTGTGTATAAATACATGTTCTTTATCCATTTATCTGTTGATGGATGTATAGGCTGTTTCCAAGATGTAGCTATCATGAACTGTGCTACTATAAACATGGCTAAATCACTGTGTGTTTAACTCTCCTGGGGAGATGTCTTTATTGGGAAGATACCTAGAATGGGAATAGAATGGAATTTCTATTTTCGGTTTGCTAAAGAATCTCTATATTGATTTACATGGCAGTTCTATCAGTTTACACTCCCACCAACAATGGAGAAGAGTTCTTTTCTCCCCACAAATTAGCCAGCATCCTTTATTGATTTCTTGATGATAGTCATTCTTTCTGGAGTGACATGGAATCTCAGTGCTGTTTTAATTTGTGTTTCTAAACAAAAGAGTGATGTTGAACATTTTTTTTCCTGTATTTTTGACTGTATTTCTTCATTTGAGAAGTGTTGCTTCATTTCAGATGCCCATTTTTAATTGGATCTTTAAATTTTGGGAGTATATAATTTTTGAGTTCTTTATATATTCTAGGTATTACTTCTATGCCTGAGCAGTAGCTGGCAATTTTTTTCCCATTCTGTAGGTTCTTCCATCACTCTGTTGGTGGTTTCTTTTCTTATGCAAAAGCATTTCAGTTCAGTGCGATACCATTTGTTGATTCTTGGGATTATTTCTTGTGCAACCAGTGTTTTATTCAGAAAGTCTCTGCTTACAACTGTCTTTGAGAGTTTTACCTATATTGTCTTCCAGCAAATTAAGTGTTTCTGTTCTCATGTTTAGTTCTTTGATCCATTTTGATTTTAGTTTAGTACATAATGAGAGACATAGACCTAGGGTCAACCTTCAGCATGTGGCTGGCCAGTTTTCCAAGCAATATTTGGTAAAGAGGCTATTTTTCCTCCAGTGAAAAGATTTGGCCCCTTTGTCAAAGACAACAGAGTTGAGAGTGCCTGGAATTGTTTCCATATCTTCTATTCTGTTCCAGTGATCCACAAGTCTGTTTTTCTGCTTTTTTTTTTCCCCATCCTGTTTTTATCAATGTAGCTTTGAAATACAACTTGAAGTCCAGGATTGTGATACCCCTGCCTTACTTTTCTTGCCCAGAATTGCTTTCTAATTTAAGCATTCACCTTTTCTTAAATCATTCTTTGTATTTGTAATCATATTTAATTATTTACATTCATCTCTTAGAATTTATTATAGATGTGTGTGTCATATAACAGAACTGTCACATTTTGTTCTTCCTTTGACAAAAATATAGTAAAAATGGTTGTGGTCATGGTTTCATAGGCTCCTGCAGATTTATCCTCTAGATGTATATAAACTGGGGTGCAGACTATCAAGGTGCATTGCTTTTATTTTTATGTATTTGATACAGGGTCTCACTATGAAGCTCAGACTCATAGTGATCCTCTTGTTTTCAGCATCCCAAGCACTGAGATTACAGGCATGTGTCACCATGCCCCAGACTGGGTTGCATTTTTAATTAGCTAGTTAACTTCTATTATGAATGTTACTGTGTGTTCACTGAAATGGATTTTGTTCCTTGTAAAAAGCTTAGGCTGTCACTTTAAATTTAATTTTCACATGTCAAAACTTAACCACTTAAGTGAACATTTCAAAGTATGTGCTGAGATGGAAGCTAATGACAGAATGAGTCAATATAGGGCCTGTTACTGTTCTCTAAACCAGGAAATACCCACAACTTTATCTCCTGCTTTTTTGCCTTATAAAAATAATGGCACTTGACACCAGATTTACCTCCTGGGGCAACGGGGGAAGCTGAGCTATTTGAAGGTAATATTCCTCACTTTCGTAATTCATTGACCTATATAAAATGAATGCTTCAGTGGTTTTAAATCTACATTTCAAAAGGTTGGGTTTTTTTTTTCAGTTTGGCTTTTGGCCATGACTAAGGTTCAATGGATTGATGTTTGCTTTGTAAAATATACAAAAATTCCTGTGTAAAGGTCCCATCAGGCTAGTAGGATGACAACTCTATTGCAATGTGTCCAACAATCCACAGCCAAGAGACAGAACTCAATTTCCCTTCCCTCTGAACGAGCATGTCAATTCTACAAACTGAAGCAACAGTACAGCGGAGACTGGCTTCAAAACCCCACTGGTGAAAGGACATCAAATCTGGAAGCAACTAGCAACACTACATGAAAGACTAAAAAGAAGTGCTCTAAAGATCAAAACCATCGCAGCTCTTTTAGTTTGGCAAACAATCTGATTGATTCTGTAGATCAGCTTCTATAACAACTGACTGCCTGAGTTTTCATGCCTGCGTGAGTCAAAAAAGAGAGCCTGGGAGTGATGGCTCACCAAAAGTCTGCATAGAAATCTCCCATAAAACACAGAAGAGCTCACATCATCCATCTTGCATGCTCCAAGCATAATTCAGAGATGAATATGAAAATTATGGGAGAGCGATATAGCTAGTAATGGAATTTACATATTTTTAAGGACAAATCCTGTCAGGAAAAAAAATGTGTGTGATAGAAGTCTCCCTTCCACAAATAAAACATATAAAGTTGAAAAGGTTGATTTAAGATATGTGGAAAGGCTTTCTAGCACACAGTACAAAATTATCAATCAAACTGAAAGCCATGACGGCTACTTAGAACAAGTCTTACCAAAAATATACATACATATATGTAGTCACCTTTTATTAATCACAGGGAATTGGTTTTAAGGCATCCCACAGATGCCAAAATCCACGGATACTCAATTATATAATATGGTACAGTACTGCCATATAACCTCTACATGTCCTATGCTCTAAATCAAAATACCAAATGTAATGCAAATGCTACATAAATTTTGCTAGAATGTAGCATTTAGAAAATAATAAAGAGAATATGTTCACAAATTGTTATTGATATTTTTTATCTGTGTGCAGTTGGTTGAGTCTATTGATGTAGAGCTCATCAATATGAAGAGATGATTTTATACATATACTTAAATTTATAAGGAGAAAGGCTCATCATTAGAAAAATAGTCCAAGGGCCAGCCAGATAGCTCAGCAGACTGAAGCACCTGCTTAGGCAGAGAGCAGCGGCCGGGCTTTGATTCCTGGTGTGCCATGCCGGCCCTACCCCAGTGTGCCTCGGGGCACACTGAGCCAGGGATTGAGATTGGGTATAGTGGCACACACCTGTAATCCCAGTGCTTGGGAGGCTGAAAACAGGAGAATCACTATAAGTCCGATCTACATAGTGAGACCCTGTGCTAAAATACATTTAGAGAGACAGAGAGAGAGAGAGAGAGAGAGAGAGAGAGAGAGAGAGAGAGAAAGTCCTTATATCTGGCAAAGAGAATATGTTGATTGATATTTCTTTCATGAAATGAATGTTTTGTTGAGAAGTAAAAGGTGGAAAGGAGTTTTGATCTGGACTGGGTTTTGAGCAACATGAGTCACAGCTTCAAACCCACCACTGATTGTCTGGTACATTTTTTTGGACAGATGTCTTGTTTACTTTTTTTTTTTTTTTTTTTTTTTTGCGGAGCCGGGGATTGAACTCAGGCCCTTGAGCTTGCCAGGCAAGTGATTATTCAACTGAGCTATCTCCCCGGCCCCCTGTTTACTTTTCTTGTTGCAGAGACAAAGTATTTGACACCCAAAGTTTAAAAAGGAAAAGTTTATTTTAGCTCACAGTTTGTAGGGGTTTCAGACCCTGGTTGCCCAGCTGCAAGGCAGGGTGGCGGGGCAAAGGGGCATTGCAAAGGAGAAAGAGTCCATGGAAAAGCAGAACAGGCAAAAGGCAACAAAGCAGTGAAGCAGCAAGCTTTGGCAGCAACCATCTTTTGGGCCCTTATAATTCCATCCTGGACTGGGGAGATAGCTCAGTAGAATAAGCACTTGCCTGGCAAGCTCAAGGTCCTGAGTTTAATCCCCAGTTCCGCCAAAAATAATAATAATAATAATAATAATAATAATAATTCCATCCTGCCCTCAGGGCAGGTGGACTTACACCCAGGGTGGGGCACCATTAATCCTAGCATCATACAACCTAGATCCAAACTCCTCAGATAAGCCCTATGACCACATGAGGCTTTGGGGGTACATCTAGACAGTAGCCATAACAACAGAACAAGAGCAGCTCACATTCACATGGAGCTCCACACTCACTAATTACTTTACTCTATGCACGCATGATTACTCAAAATACATAGTGTCCCTCACTGCACTCCCTAAAGGAGATCATACTTTCTAATTCGTAGATATCAGACTTAGCCTGTAACTTTAAGCTGAAACCATAAGAGTCAGTATTCGCTATGACATGATATATTTAGCCCACATCGGCAACAGTACTGTAAATTGGTGCTATTTTTCAGCTGGTCCCCGAATAAAGATATGATCATGGACAGCTACAGAACATACACCAAAGACCTTCAGCGTAAGAAAGAAATGAACCTCAGTTGTAAATCACTGAGATTTTGAAATAATCTGTTATCAAAGTTTAACAGCCTAAGCTGACAGGTATAATCAGACTGATAGAATTAAAGCTTTAACAGAGACTCCCATAAAATATGGTTCCCACGCTTAAGGACCAAGAGAAATACTCACATTCTTTCCCTCTCCCTGGCCTGTCTGTGATTTTACTCTTCATTTCCTCATTATGTATTTAAAGAGTTGGAAAAAAGTAATCTCCAACTTTCGTCCGTCTCTAACCAATCTCCATCTGATTCTTTCTTTTAGACTTGAGTTTAGCAAGGATTGCTTAAGTGATATTTGCCATTGTATTCAATATATTATTCCCTTGGATGAGATCCAAAACATTTGCCTATTATAAAAATTCCACAACTATAAATTGAATGTTGTGGTGCACCCCTATAATTTCATCATTAAGGGAGACTGAGGTAGGAAGATTGTAAATCTGAGTCCTTCCTGGACAAATGACTGAGATCCCATCTCAAAAAAGGGGGTGGGAGACTAAGGATGTAGCTCAGGGGTACTGTACATCTGAATTCAATCCCTAGTGCTCCCCACATACATACACACATCCACAGCCTAGTTTACAACATACTGATTTGAATTTCCTTTTTTTAATTTTTCTTTTTATTTTCTATGTATTTAGTACAGGGTCTACAGGGTCTCAGCTACACAGACAGGACTCGTAGTGATCCTCCTGTTTTCAGCCTCCCAAGTGCTGGCATTATAGGTGTGTGCCACCACACCCAGTCTCAATCGTCTCAGCATACCCCAGGGGTGCGGCTGGCATGGCACGCCAGGATCAAACCCAGGTCCCTGGGCTGCCTAAGCAAGAACTTTAATCCACTGAGCTATCTGGCCGGCCCTGATTTGCACTTCTTGATACATTGCATTGTAAACATTTCTCAGTCATATATATTCCTCCTTTGTATTAGAGTTTGAGCCCTCAAACTGAACTTCATCCCCAACTTTCTAAAAAATTTATATTTATTTTGCAACATGATCTTGCTAAGTTGCATAATTGCCCAAGCTAGGTTCAAATTTGTGCTGTTCCTGTCTTGGCCACCCTGATGCTAGGCTTATAGGTAAATGCCACCACACCCAACCTTTATATATTTTCATGCCAAGTTTCTGATTGAACTAAAGGCTCTTTAGAAGACAAAGTTTTGCCTTTCTTTTACCTTATCCCTTACCATGCCTTGATGCATTTTTAGATACCTCCTTAATTAACTTGTCCCCTGACCAATAAATCCTTTTTCCAATTAAAAAATAATGAAAACCAGATTTGACAAAAGAGTAAGCCATTGATTCTACAGACTTTAAAGTCAGAAAAAAAAAATCTGTGCCATTCTTTCTGTATAGAGTTAGGATCTAATCCCCTCCACCTGAATCGGAGCCAGTTACAGTGACTCTCTTGCACCTAGGAGAAGACAGCAGAAGTGAGCCATGCAGTCACGGAGGCTGCAGGGCTTAGGTCAGCAAGTGGCGTGCAGCTCTCACCCCACTCACCGGCAGACTCATTTTGGAGCGCTGGGTACAAGACGACTACTGCCCTAAGCTCAGCATGCTGTGAAGAAGCCCAAGCCAGCCAAGGTGACGATAGCAGCCGATCTCCGCCCAGCTGTTTCCAGATCAGCCCAGCCCGAAAGCTAGGCCTGCCCTTGATGAAGGCTCTATGATTCCGGCACACAGATATTAATGTCCCCTGAGAAACTTGAATCTTTTTAGAACAGGTACCACATCTCAGAGTACAGACAAGCAATCCCCACTCTGTGTTACGGCCCATAATATTCATAACAATAATCAAATGGCTGTGGCTTTATGCCACTAAACCAGGGGGCAGCTATGCGGCAGAAGACAGATTACTGAAATATTCTCTACCTGCAAAAGTCAGCGTAAGCTGTGGTGTCTGCCTCGACAACCGCAAAAATGTGTGTGAAAATGCTGTTTTATTTGTTTTCATGGGTATAAAAATCTCTTGTGGTAAATACCTCCCCAACAAAAGCAATCTGGAAGAGAAAAGTATTAACCATCAGGCAGAGATACAATCAAATTATTATCAGGCAGCTGCAATATAAAGAGTAGGCAATGATAGAATCTCAGAGCCTATTACTTTACTGCGCAATTGCAGCACAACAAAAACACCTGTCAGAGATGCAGTCACAAAGACAAGGAGAATCAATACTGACTCAGAAATACATTATAGGCCATTCTTAAATAAATATGTAAAATCTGCTCTAAATTGATTCCAGCTCAACACGGAGCAAACCGCTGTAACAATTCTTACAAATCAAGCTGTTGTAGTTAGGGTTTTCAAGGGAAACAATTTAATATAGGAGACATAATTTAATAGGATTATTTTATAATAGTCACCAAAAAAGTCAAATACAGAAGATTTGTCCACACACTAGAGACCCAAAGAATCCAGGGAAAGGCCCGAACTCCATAGCAATGTCCTGCACAAGTCCAGCTGAGATCTAGAGCCCATGGCAATGCCCCTCCTAAGTCCAAATGGAGGCCAAGAGTCCATGACAATGTCTCACGCAGGCCTGTTTCACCGATCTGCAGTGGAAAGGCCGAAAGATCAGTGGCAAAAGTTAGAAAGTCTGTGCCAGGAGGCTGAGGGATCCCCACTGGAGCCAAGAAGTGATGCTCAAAGTAAGGACTAGAGCACCCCCAAAAAATACCTTAGCCATCCTCAGTGGCACTGAGGTCCCAAGCAATTCCGAGAATGAGGACAGCCAAGTTCATATCAGGAAAGCCAACATGACAAGCTCCTCCAGGAAAACCAACAGAACCACTTCTGCCTCTTCAATTCTCCTTTTTATGTGGTTGGCAACAGTCATCAGGTGGGGCTTCCACACCCAGCGCCATGCTGATTCGGTTCAGTGGACTATGAGTTGTCAATTTACCACACAAGCCAGGAGAAAAGACCAGGGAGGAGCAAAGCAGAACACGCACAGTGTGGAGTAAGGGTGTTCTTCCCCTTAAACTCACTACATGACAAGATGTTGTCCTTTCTACTCAGCAACAGCTTTCACCTTATAAATCTTGCCTTACTGACTTTCTTGTTGCTGGGACAAAATATTGGACACCCAAGTTAAGGGAGAAAAGGGTTATTTTAGCTCAAAGATTGAAGAGATTTCGGTCCATAGTCAGCTGGCTCCATGGCAGAGGAGCCTGGCAGACCGAAGAGGAGGAGGCAGTCTATTATAATGTATATTATTATATATCCAGACCACGCCACAGTGACCTAACTCCTCCCACCAGGTTTCACCTCTCAGCATCACACCCAGGCATAAACCATCAGTGGTACCATAATCCAGGACCATAAGTCAGTAGCACATGCCCATGATCCAGTGACATCCCAAAGCCCCACTTATGATCTAGATGTAAGGTATAAGAGATCTCAAAAGTTTTACCAAGGACAGAAGAATCAACATGTTCAACATGTTGGACTTAGGGAGATAGCTAGAGAGTTGGACTAGAGAGTTGGACCAACTAGAGAAAAAAGAGTTGGACTGGGGAG
>NW_004524635.1:2996716-3008411 GCF_000260255.1 Octodon degus
AATGTTTTAATTAAAATAAAACTACAGTTAAAGGTACATGTATTTTCATGTCATTTCTGGTTCCTAAGAAATCTGCATAGAAGGACAAATCAAAAGCATTAGGGGTCTTTCCTGGTTGTCCTATTTGTGTTTGTCTTTGGAACCGAGTATCATATTAGTTTATGTGCATTTAATATAGGTTTAATGACATTTGTGTGTGTGGTGCTAATTTCTAGGCACTATTAAGACAAAAGGTATTAAAGGCAGGATCTTTGCCCTTAGAGTTTATATAGTAGCGTGGGTGCGATAGGTGGTCCTAAAAGTAAGTATTGTACAAAGTACAAGGTATTAAGAGCTGAAAGCAAGAACTACTTGCTAAACAGAGAGAGATCTATATCATAAAACTTGAATTGAATTTAACTGGGCCATTATACTCCAAATCATATCTTATTATTTTACTTTAAAGTCATGACTATAAATGCATACACACAACCATTTCCAGTCTTCTCTTTCAAAATAGAAGCCTTCTCAGACAAAAATAGCCTTTGACTACATGCTATTGAATTGTCTTTCAGGCATAACAGTACACAATAAATACAAATACAGTATATTTGATATGAAACCTGCCACTGGAGTTGTAGCCTAAGAGAATCTGAGTTTTCACGTCCTAGGTTCTCTGGCCCTACTTCTTCAGTGTCTTTTGCTCTTGTTCTCATCTTCCGACTTTCTACCAATACGGTTTCAATAAAACTTAAAGTGTTGCCTCAAAATTTTTGTAGGTTGAACTTTATTGTGATTTACACAGCCAAAACATGGCCCTCCTCTGTAAACTTGAAATTATACCACAGATGGCGCTATATTTCACCTGGCAGTGACAAAAGTCATGGTTTCTTTATCCTACTACTGACTAGAAAATAGATTCCTACAGCCACGGGGAACTCCTACAGGCATTCCAGCTTCACAGGGGCCTTTGCTACCTGATGAAAGATTTATTGACTACAAAATATAAAAAGAAACCCTGCAAAATTGAAGTGAAAAAAGCAAAGCATTAAGCTGTAGCACCTAGATGACTCACCCTTCTCTTACATAGTTGTGCAAAAGTTATCGTTAAGTGAACTATTTGAAGTAGGTAAACTGTCTGGATGCAGCAGGAACTGTTATTTCTGTTCCCAGTCTCCATTCTTCCACCCCATTTCCCCACCCCTTGTTTTTTCCTAAGAAACCTCAGGTTCTACTCAGATGCCCTCCCCTTCCCTGAGTAGCCATATCCCTTAAGGGACTCTGACCTATGCCCAGGTCTAGAAATAAACCCTAAAGGTCCATGGTAAGATGACACCCTCTGCTGTAATTGATAGAAAACTCAATTCTGACCAATAAGATAAGAAATATAGTGGGAGATGGATGTTCTGGAGAAAGTTTCTGCCCTCCTGAAACAGAGGCATTTCCTTATGTCTGGAGGTTTTCCCCACCTGAAAATGACCCGTGGAACTACTCCAGAAAAATTCCTGAAGGTTGAGGGAGAAAAAAATCAACTCTAAGAATAGTGGTGCAAAGACATGGGAAGAATGTGGGCCCTTCATAACACAGTGAAACTACTCTGAAGCCTATCCCACCTCTGCACTTCCTACAGAGAAGGAAGAGATTTATAGATTCTCTGTATGAGATTTAAATGTCTTCTTTGTTCAGTCCAGTTTCAGTCAAAGTATCATCCTTGCTTTATAGGTCTCTTGTCATCCGAACCAAAGAGGAGACGTCTGCCTTGCTGCTCCAGTTCCCAACTGCTTCAGTCATCTTTGATTCAGAGAACAAAGGGCTTTTTCTATCACCGGCTAAAAGTCAGCAAGGACAAGGATCACACTTCCCTGGCTCAGAGCCAGTTAGTGGTCCCAAATGAACTGAGATATTTTCCTCACATTGCAGCACCACATCATGAACAGTCATTAAGTTCAGCTATGTGGCTCGTCTCAGTAGGTTGTCACCTATTAGACATCATCTGATGATCACTGAGAAGTTCCATGAGTGAAAGCGTCTGGCTAGATTTCCACCATTAAAGCCAAGTTAGTGTAGCACACTAAGACATCAGCTGCTCCTCTCTGTTATTATTTGTGAGCCACCTTGAATTTTAACCTATGGACAATAAATGGATGCTCTTATAAATCATTACACATATGATAACTTGCCACATAGCATTATAAGTCATGTAAAAATATCTCAAAACACAAAACTGAATATATAAGCGAAGGGTTGACAGACTGTAGTGCACAAATCACATCAAGCCGTACCTTGCTTTAATGCAGCCCATCAGCCAAGAATAATTTTGTAAAATCAAGTAAGAAATACAACAGAGGCTGAAAGGAGCTCAAAAATCCAAAATAATTTATTCAATGAGCCTCATAGAAGAAGTGTTGAGCCCTGATATATGACATTCATTCTACTTTCCTCTATAGACACAAATATAAATCACTGGGATTTGGGTGCATACTATGCCGGATGTCTCACATTGACACCCTCTGGATCTGCTTCCAAACTTTCTTCCTGCCCCCGGAATTTGGCCTGTAAGGACCACATGGGTGCTGTCTGATTTCTGGATGGGTGTAACTGCTAGGAGACTAAATGGTGCAGGGGTAAATGGGGTAGAGTATGTATTTGCTCTTCAAAGAATCAACAACTGGAATCTCATCTTTTTGAAAAGTTTCTGCAGGTAAAAAGAAATCACCAATGGAGTAAAAGAAAACCCAAAAGCTGGAAAAAAAAAATTATGGCCAACTGTCCCTCAGACAAAAGACTTCTATCTAGAACATATAAAGAATTTTAAAAAGTCAGATCCTCCAAATTCAAAGACCCAATCCAAAAATGGGCACCCAAGATGAGCATACACTTCACAAAGGAAGAAATGCAAATGGTAAATGGACATATGACAAAATGTTCAACATCATTGGTCATTCAAAAAATGCAAATTAAAACAACACTGAGATTCCATCCCATCCTGAAAAGAATGGCCATTGTGAAGAAATCAAACAATGACAAATGCTAGAGGGTCAGTGGAAATAAAGAAACCCTTCTCCACTGTTGGTGGGAGTAGACTGGTACAACCACTATGGAAATCGGATTCCTCAAAAAGCTAGGATTAGAAGCCCCATTCAACCCAGCTATTCCCTTCCTGGTATTTTTCCAAATGAACTAAAAACATTGTACCGCAGTGATATACATGCACCCATGTTTATAGCTTCACGATTTGTTGTAGCTAAATCTAGGAAACAACCCAGGTACCCATCAACTGATGAGGAATGGATAAAAAAGATATGATATTTTTATACAATAGAGTGTTACTCAGCTATAAAAAAAAAAGGATGAACTGGAGGCTTTTTATAGGTAAATGGATGCAGCTAGAGATCATACTGGTAAGTGAAATAAATCAGACATGCTTGTGCAAACACCATATTGTCTTGCTAGTGTGAGAAACTGAAAGAGTCAATAAAAATCTAAAAGGTACAATAGATACTATGAAAGGGAAAGAATCTGTTCAAAGTGAAAGAACACCCTGGATGAGGAAAAGACAGAGAGAGAGAGAGAGAGAGAGAGAGAGAGAGAGAGAGAGAGAGAGAGATTTATGTATATATACAGGACAGCATAGATAATTGTACTGCTGATTTCTGCTGTTTAAGTAGTTAAGGCCTAGATTTTTTTTCTGATGCTTTTTAATTTCTTACCTACTTTTTTTTTTTAACCAATGTTGCATGTTTGTATCTGGTAATCTAAACAACTAATTTGAAGATTACATTATGCAACATAACAACCATTGTCAATTTCTTGAAATGATAGATAGATAGATAGATGATAGATAGATAGATAGATAGATAGATAGATAGATAGATAGATAGATAAAGAGTCTGTATTCGCCGGCCGCTTCTCTGCGTGGCTGTCTCACACGGGCTGTGCCCACAACCAAACAAACACTCCGCAGAGGCTGCCGGCTTCACACCGTTGCCTGCACTGGGAGCCAGTAACTGTTCTTCCCTTTCGCTTTGGACCCAGGGCCACGCGCAGTCTGACGTCATCATGATGTCCCGGCCTCCTGCCCGCCCACACCTGCCTACATGGTCTCTTCAGTGAATCCTGGCAATTGTCCATCTGACGTTGACCTCGGCTTCCCATCACGAACCTGAGGGATGCTCCCGCGGCATTAGTCAGGATGGAGAGAAGAGGAATGAGGAAAGAGAGATGGAAACCTTAAACTGCATCTTTAATGTGCTGCTCATTTACAGACATATTTGAAATAAATATGACCAATTGAATATTTGCTCCTTCTAAATGGCAAATTCACAGAGATATATGTTCTTATACTAATGAGACAATATGATGTTTGTACAGGCAGGTCTGATTTATTTCAGGTGTTTATGTATATTTTAACATCTCAAAATTGAATGATTTTACCAGCCATGCTGTTTGATGACTGTTAAGACTACAGAAGCCATCTATCTGCATTCAGAAAACAGAATCTGCCCAGCCGCAGTCTTGCTTGCTCAGCAGGTGTTTCCAAGTTGGTCAACTGCCTCATCAAACCTTCCAGCACCCAATTCCCCATCACCCTGTACTCGTCTCACCCAAGTACGAAGTGACAAAGCCAAGGAGACCATCACTGATTGGGCAGCACTTCTCCCCAGGGCACAGTTCTGCGGCTCCCTGCTCCCCTGAACCTGTGTGCTGCTTGAGGACTCAAGTAATAAACCTTCCCTGCCAGCACTTATAAAATGTTCTGGCTTTATGGACCAGCATCTCCTGCTGCTTCGGGCACAAGTCCAGGTTAAGCAAAGATTCTGGAAGGCAAGCAAAAGAGACAGTTTTATGATCATTGCACTAAGGATAGTGGGAAAGGAAAATTAGGTTGACAGTCAAAAAGCTCGCATGCAGAACGAATACAAAAATAGCACTCCTAGCTCGGATTTGTCTAAATGGAGTTATAAACCGGAAATTCTCAGATTAACTATGAAAGCTTTGTACATATCAGAAGACACTTCCCACACACACATCTGCGAGGGCTGTGACACTCTTCCACCCAATACCACCAAACAACTGATCATCACTTCCCAGTGGTATTTCATCTCATATCATCTCCCTCTTCAAGGGGTCAGGGAGATGGCTCAGTGGAATAAGTGCTTCCCTGGCAAGCACAAGGGCCTGAGTTCAATCCCTGGTTCCGCAAAAAAAAAAAAAAAAAAAAAATCTCCCTCTTCAGATGAGTTCTGACTTTCAGGAATGTGTCTTCATAAGTTATGGATACTCAGTAGTTTCACATGTACTTCATTTTTTTACAGGCCTTCACCAGATTTTTCATCTTTATACAAGAGAAATCAAACCCTTGCAAGAACAACCTGTCAGGAATACTTACAGCCTTGTAGTGAACTCTCTTGAGTATGATCTAATCAGCAAGGTGCTGCTGACAATGTGTAACAGAACATTGTAAAAGCTACAGGTTAATCCTCAGAAGGTGCCAAAGGAGACGCCATTAAGGGTATGGTGGTGAAATGAAAAATGATTATTATTTAGCATTTATTAATCCTAGGTGGTATGAGCTCTGAAGAACATAAAACAGACTGAAGCAGATTACCTCTGAAATTCCAGGCTTTCTCATACAAAACTGAAGAGACTTTTATGGCACTATCTCTAAATAGTAATATGATCTAGAAATAGCTTGAGTCCACCTGCAAAGGCAGAAAAATACTGAAGGAAAAGCCAAACATACTTTTTATATTTATGTCCTTCACAATATCCTTTCATACGTAGCACAGTGTTGTGCATCTGGACACAGGGTCAGCGAGCTGCAGTCCATGCATGTGCCAGAAGTTTTGGGACAGTTTTATTGGAATGTAACTGTACTCATGTGTTTACCACAGTGAGTTGTACACTGATGACAGAAATCGAATGGCCAGCAAAGTGAAAAGTATTATCTGCCCCTTTACAAAAACGATCCATTGACCCCTGATCTACATCAACTTGGCGAAATTATAATCTACCTTGATGATTTTTTATATTAATGTATTCATTCAAAATATAAGTTTAACTTATTTACTCATTAAGCATGTATAAAATGTTTATGCTTTGGTTATATACAAAACTATATGGACCACACTGAGATCTAACGAATCGCTTTTCCAGAGCACTATATTCTCATGAAACTTATGCATTTCTACAGAAATTCTACAGCTAGTTTCTCTAGCTCTAGCTTTCCTTTTGAAAAGGCCAGAGATCTGGACAGATTGTTAAATGAAAAGCAAAATTATATAAGACATCCCTCTATGTATAATGGTCCATAGTTTAATTCCTAAAAAAGACTTGAAAATTATTTGAAGCACCAAGACATTTATAGATTTTATTTCAAAGCCCATGAACTTTTGAAAAAACATCATTTGCACTCCACTTCCTTATCCCGTGGCTGTAGCATCTGAGCCACACAGTCAACAGTGTGATAAAATCAAAGGCCATTTGTTTACTTGGAGGCCACAAATGGCTTTTTTGATATAAATGTAAACACTGTTTGAAAAGTTCTAGCCTGAAGGATTGCTTTTTAAGTCTTCTTTGAAGAACTACTTCTTGCACTCTGACAAACGTGGACGCTGGAAAGCTCACTTTTCATCCAAGTAGACCAATAATGGAGCTTAAATCTTCCAGATGCACGGAAAGAATGTAAGTAGCAGTTTTTCAGCACACAGGTGGTGCTTCAAGTGGATGCTATATTTTGTTCTTCAAAAATTGAACTCTATGACTTAATCCTACCAGCTTAACATCCAAAGATCTGTTTTAGGTTCTTGGCAGCTCACACATGCTTTCCATGGCAACTGCATAACAACATCATATAGTCTGAAGACAGGAAAAGATTCAAAATCTTTCAGGCCCTATTACTTCATGAAATTATTTTAAAAATCAGACTGAACCAAATTGTTGCATTTCCATTCATAAGTATCTTTGTATTTTACAACAATTTTAAAAGATTTATTCAAATAATCGATATTATTCACCACTGGAACTCTGAAAAAAAAAAACACATTTTTTTAAAAAAAAAAATGACAAAGAAAATACTCAAGCCCATCCAAAGTGTATGGATATTTTTAAGCAGAGTCAAAAGTAAGAGGCAGAACTTGAGTTCTAACCCTAAGTGACAAGTTCAATTTTTTCTGTGTTTATTTTATTTGGCTTAAAAAACAGATGATTTCCACCTTACCTCCCAGTGTACTTCCAGGCCTGAATGCAATTATGACTAAAGCTTGGCATCCATTGTAGTTTTCAGTACAGTTATCTTTAACCTGCTTCCAACCTCATTTCTGTGTGTGAAGTGGGGAGGTGATTGCAAATTTCTTTCTCCTTTTCTAATTTTTTTCTTTATGCGCTTAGTGCAGGGTCTCACTATACACTTGTAGTGATTCTCCTATTGTCAGCTCCCAAGCGCTGAGATTACAGGCCTGCACCACCAAGCCCAGTCTCAATCGCAGCAGGGCGGAGCCAGCACAGCAGGCCAGGGATTGAACCCTAGTCCCTGAGTTGCTTAAGCAGGCACCTTTGTGTGTGGTGAGGGGTACTGGGAATTGAACTCGGAACCCTGTGCTTGCCAGGCAGACACTTATTCTACTGAGCCATCTCCCTGGCCCTCTAAGCAGGCACTTTAGCCTGCTGTCTCCCTTTCTAATTTGGAAGGAGGCACCAGGATGTTGTTGACTCAAAGGACGTATTTTCATTGCCCCTCTTCCAGAACATCATGCAAGATAGGACATAACCACACTCTTGGTTTCTCCAAGGATATCATTTTAAAAAGTAAAAGTACAGAATGATTTAAAAATAATAATTTAGAACTCTTTACGGTCTTATGTATCCATGCCCTGTCACATTGAGAAAACTGCTTTAATTTTAAGCATGACACTGGGCAGCTTTGGGATCTGTCCTTTAAAACATAATGTACTCACTAGAGCTCACAGATTTTCCTGGCAAGCACCAGGTCCTCGGTTCAATTCCCAGAATGAGAGAGAGAGAGAGAGAGAGAGAGAGAGAGAGAGAGAGAGAGAGAGAGAGAGAGAGAACTATTCCTGACAGACTGTAGGAACACACATGCACGATCACCATCTTGTGTGTGTCTCTGAAAACTATATAAAGCACCTGGACCTCTGACCATAATGTATACTTTTGATATTCTCTTTAACAAATCCCTTTGTGCTTCTCACTGGTATGTCCCAGCCACCCACCTCCAGCCCCGGTCTCACTATGCAACTTGGGCTGATGTTGTGCTCACTTTTGTAGCCCCCAGGCTGGTCTCAAATTCACAGAAATCTTCCATGTTAAACCTCCCAAATTCTGGGATTACATGCATAGAGGCACCTCTATGCCTGGTTTCGGGGCTGGCACGGTGGGCCCATGGTTCCAGGGCCTGCATGGCATGCAGGGCCATCGATAGAACTCAAGTCCTTGCGCTTGCCAGGTCCCTCACTGATATGTCTTGAAAATTATATCCCATGGATGGAGTTAGTTGAGATCCCCATGTCCTCTTTGGGGGACTTTCTTGAACCCTGTCTAGTGACACTATTACTATTAGCAATGAATTGTCACAATTAAATATTTCATAGGACCAGCGAGATAGCTAAATAGACTAAGCGCCTGCTTTGGCAAGCGTAGAGACCGGGGTTTGATACCTGGTCTGCAGCTGCACTATGAGTTGGCGACAGTCCAGTCGTGGTAGTGCACGCCTGTAATCCCAGCGCTGGGGAGGCTGAAAACAGGAGAATCACTACGAGTTTGATCTGCAAAGTGAGACCCTATACAAAATACACAAATTTTTAAAAAAAGAATATATTTCATAAAAATATAACATGGTAGTGAGACAAGGATTCATATGCATCACCAGTTTTCTAAAACATTTTTGAAGGTAATATCAAGTACCAAATGATGACAATGCAAAAAAATAAGTGCATTAAGAATCTTTAAAAAGGGCCAGGCAAATAGCTCAGCGGATTAAAGCGCCTGTAAGGAGGTACAGGGGCCAGGGGCTTGATCCCTGGGCCTGCTATGCTGGCCCTGCCCCCACCAGGACACACTCAGATGACAATTGAGACTGGGCATGGTGGCGTGCACCTGTAATCCCAGCTCTTGGGAGGCTGTAAACAGGCAGATCACTTCAAGTCCGATTCTAGTAGTGAGACCCTGAACACCCTGTAGACCCTTCCCTAAAAAAATATGAAGGAAAAAAAAAAGATTCTTTAAAAAAAAAACAATAAGTAGACGAACATTTAGAACAATAACTAAGAAGATCTACGAATGTGAGAAAATAGGTTGATAAACTAAATTCTGTAAGTGGCCAGTTTGGGACGCTTAGTAATGACAACTTGAAACATTCTGATATGAGGAAGAACTATCCAAGCAAAAAGAAAACAATTAAGTAGATCTATCTTTTCTTGCCCATGATGAACGGCCCTCCAGGAGGTAAGGGTCCCCGAGAGAAGCTGATGGAGTAAGAAGTAATTAAAAGCAATGAAGCACAAACTGCACACTGGTTATTTTCTGGGATTTAAAAAAAAAAATACTTTACCTCAGAGCATTAAAGGAAACAAAAGAGTTATATCCCTGAGCAACAATAATTCCCTGCTTTTCAGTAATCTTGTGCAGAGTAATAAACCCCAGGGAGGGGTGAGAATGTGAGGGTGTTTGACAAGTCCTAAGATCAACTGGCAGCAGCAGCACAATGTGAAAGACTCAGACAACATCCCAATGTTTCAGGCTCAAGGCATCCATTCTGCATGACATAAACCCTGAACTCCACTCAGCTCACAAAGCTCAAAGTGACCAGGACTTTGTTCACTTCCCTGCCTGCCTGTGCCTCTCTCACTTGCCTGAGTTGGTCCAGCTTGTTCATAGAACTTCTTCCACTGGCTCCACCTCCAAGCTGTTGCACCAACCATGTCGCCTGCCTGCAGTGCCCCATCTTTCATTCCTTTTTTATTTTATATTTTGTTTTTTAGGGAAGGGTCTACAGGGTGTTCAGGGTCTCACTACTAGATCGGACTCACAGTGATCCGTGGGTTTACAGCCTCCCAAGAGCTGGGATTACAGGCGCAGGCCACCACGCCCAGTCTCAATTGCCATCTTGGCCCTCTCTCATTCCTACAGAACATCCTTGTCTTTCAGCTCTCAGCCTGATGCTCATCTCCCTGGAGTGCTCCCCTCTGAGCATTAAATCTGAAGAAACTGCTTAGCCTTATAAATTTTGTTATTTTTTTTTACATGTGTTTGCTTGCTTACTTTTTTTTCCTATCAACTACAATATAAATTTCATTGAAACTAGTAGGTTCTCCAATAGGTGAAAGAAATACCTATTTCCACAGTTGTTAAAATGGTAAGGGAGATTTTATTCAAGACTATGCCAATAGGAATTTGCAAACAAAAAGAGATCACCCTTGGGGGCTGGTGAGATGGCTCAGTGGTCTAAAGCACCTACTTAGAACAAGCTTAGCACAAGGACTGCAGTTCAATCCCCCAGCACCACATGCCAGCCAGCCCCACCCCCAGGTGGGCTGAGCTGGCCACACACACAATAATAAATCAAATAAATAAACTTAAAAAAAAAAAAAGAGATCACCCTGCACTCCAAATACAAGAGCAACTGGAGATTGTTGACTAAAGAGCAGAATGAGGGGGTCAGTGACCAGAAGAATACGACCATAGAATGACACATCCAGGGCAAAGGGGCTCTTGCTAAGCTGACTTAACTGGATTCTTGCTGGGAGCAGGCCATGGTGGTTGACATCAAGAGCTATGTGATAATGCAGCAGGGCTCTGCTAAGGCGGGGCTGAGTGAGCCAAAGACAGAGCGGAGGCCAGGGCTGGGCCTAGCCCAGAAGGAGGCTCATGAGTTCTCTTCAAAACATGCTTCCCTTGGCGTGAGAGAAATGTCTAGGGATATGAAGAGGGAGGAGCTTTTCACTACCTAGGAGGAAACAGTGTGCAGTGCTTTGGGAACAAAGTGAGTGGAAACAGGTCCTAGACAGGAGGCCTGAAAAGGAGCCTTGGCCTGCAGCTTCAGGAGAGTCGGAGGAGGGAAGAGTGAGGCCAGCTGTCCTTCAGAGAAAGCATCCTGAGGAAGAATTGTTAACCATCCTAAAATCGAGGTTCAGAGACAGAAAATAGATTCTAAAGTTTGTATAAAGCTACAAGTATTACCGAATAGTAAAGCTAATCATGAAAAGTAAAACTGGAAGACTCACATTTCTTGATATCAAAACTTACAACAAGAAATCAAAGCATTATGGTTGCTGTCAGAGCTAGACATAAAGATCAATGGAAGAGAGTTGAATCCAGCAATAAATTCATCTGTGTATGGTCAACTGAATTTCAACAAGGCCAGCCTGATCACTTGATGGAGGAAGAAGTCTCTTCAGAAAGTGCTGCTGTGAAGTTGGATATTAACAAGCAAAATAATTAATTGGGCCCTTTTCTCAAACTACATACAAAAAATCATTCAAAATAGATTGTTTTTAAAAATATGACAAGTAATGCTATAAAAGTCCTAGAACTAAAACAAATTTTCATGAATTTGGATTTGGCAATGATTTCAGACACATGACACTAAAACCAAAAGAAATTAAAGGGGCTGGTGAGATGGCTCAGTGGTCTAAGGCACCTACTTAGAACAAGCTTAGCAAAGCACAGGGACCACGGTTCAATCCCCCAGCACCACATG
>NW_004524635.1:3008976-3027153 GCF_000260255.1 Octodon degus
TTGTAAGTAGGATTACAAGTCTGCATCTTGTACAGCAATTAACCACTAAGAAGAATATATGCAGTGTATTATTTGTTGAAACTGTACTTCCAATTTGATTTGAAACTGTCTCATTGCTATCTGTTTATCAATAAAATTTTGAAAAAAAAGACTTACCTCTAAAGAAAAAGAAATTAAAAATATATCAAATAGACTTCATTAAAACTTTTTAAAAAATCATATTAGAAAACAATATGAAGAAAACAAAAAGAACACTCAGAGGATGGAATAAAATATTTGTAGATCAAGTCTCTAGTAAGAGTGCAATATCAGGAATATATGAAAAACTATTTCTAAAATATTAAACCAATTAAGTATTAAACAAACCAATTAAAGATGAGAAAGTGACTTGAGAATCTTTTTTCTCCAAAGAAGATACACAACTGGCCTACAAAGCTGCCGAAGGACATTAGTCCTAAGGGAGATGGAAAAGATAATGAAATATTATTGCTCATTTACTAGGATAGTCATCATTGTTTTTTAAAGACAGACAAGCGGCAAGAGGAGGTGGAGAAATTGTAACACTAATACATTGCTAGTGTGATTATAAAATGATTCAGCTCAGTGAAGAACAGTTTGGCAGTTCCTCAAGAATTATATTTGATTTAATAATTTTGCCCTTCCATGTGCAGTCAAAGTAATTGAAGACAGCTGTTTAAACAAGAAGTTCCACATTAATGTCCACAGTTGCACTATTCACAACTGCTATCAGGTAGAAATGACCCAAATAGTCATAAGCAAATACATACAATAAAAACATGGTTTAGCCACTCAATAAAATATTGTTCATCCATAAAAAGAAATAGAATAATGATGCATGGCACTACATGTAGGTCATTGAAAACATTATGCTGAATGAAAGCAGCCAAAAATATTCATTACACGCTCTTAACTGACTACAAGACTGAAATATTGTAACTTTCATATGTAAACATGTAAAAGAATAAAACGCAGAGACATCTACAATTTAGTCAAGGGGAGTTTGTCAGCACATAATAGTCTCTCAAAAAACTGATTAAATGAATAAATACATGAATGCATTTTCTGCCCACAGATATAGAAAGATGTGCTATTTAAATTTTTCGAGGCCAGGGAGACAGCTCAGTAGAATAAGCACTTGCCTGGCAAGCACAAGGGCCTGAGTTCAATCCCCGGTTCTGCAAAAAGAAAGAAAGAAAGAAAGAAAGGAAGGAAGGAAGGAAGAAAATCCTTACTATGGAAAGCACATTAAAAAAATAAAATAAATTTTTCACTTCTTCATTTTTCCATTTCACCTTGCCGCCATAGGCACTGATAGTAATTTGAGTAATCCAGGAAAGAAAGCCAGAGGAAAAAGTTCTCTACTCCCTCATACAGTAGAAAGAGTAAGGGGGCCTGGCCCTAGCTCAGTCCTTTAAGTGGCTGCTTCCACAAAGCTGTCAGCCTCAGGTTGCTGGAGTTCGAACCTCACAACTCCCCCGCTGGCCAAAAGTGCCCTGAAGGCATTCGAGGAACCAAAAAAAAAAACATTCCATTTTGGGGCCGGGGAGATGGCTCAGTGGAATAAGCGCTTCCCTGGCAAGTGTAAGGGCCTGAGTTCAATCCCTGGTTCCGAAAAAAAAAAAAAAAAAAAAAAAAAATAAGAGTAAATCTTCATAATTAATGGCATCTTTTGTCATTTACTCCTCATTTATGGAGAATTCACTGTAAATGATTACCTCGTAGACATGGACGAACAAACCCAAAGAAAAAATCACATTGCCTTCAGACACATTCATTGTTGCTGTCTAAGTGATAAATTCATGAATGAATGGGGTACAGAGAAAGGAATCTGGGGGGTTGAGGTGGAGAAGGGGCAAAAGGGAGCCCAGCTTGGCAGTGAAGCAGGCAGAAGAAAGACCCAGGAGAAGAAAGCCATAGCAGAGCTTTTCCACAGCAAACGCCCTGTTGTACGACTGTGTGAAACCCTCCTCATTTCCCTAGCACTACAAATCCCAGGATGCTGTTGGTGTGATTTGATTTCTGGTGAAAACCAAGAAAGGGGTCAGGTGCCATCAAAGGTTTCTGCTGGGCTTGGAAACCAAGGGACAGTTACACTTCCAGGTTATGTTAATAATTTGGAAATCACGATTATAAGTAAGAAAAGCAATGTTTCAGGCAGATATAAACACACACACACACACACACACACACACACACACACACACACACTCGGCATAGACACCCAGGAGGATTTCATTTTACAGCTAATGAATCGAGAAAGCTAAAGAGGAAAATGTGCCTCTCATGAATGTGATGCTGTTGCAAAAGGCCCAGCACATAAATCGTGATCTCAGCAGCTCCCACAAGAGAAAGGGCCCAGACGGGGAGAAGTGAGGCGCTCACGCCTGGTGCTGTTCTGCGCATGCTCCCTGCCTCACCTGCAGGCTGGGTAGTGTGAAGGGTGAGCTATAAACCTGAAAATAACGTTTGAGCATATCTGTGTCGTTTTTATTTTAGTATAACCAACATTGGAGTTCATCGTGATATTTTTCCAATAAATAGAAAAGGTTTACATGCTGAAGTTGTATGTGTGGAGTATCATAATCCAAAGTTAACTAGATGATCCCAAACTATAAAAGCAGGAAGGCTAACAAAGAGAAAGCTAGATCAACGAGCATGAGGTGATATATGGCAGTAATGATTTCCAACACATGTTCATTTAAAAATTGTGCTAATTGGAAGCTTTGCTTCTTCCATGTGAAAGCAACTAATAAAGAAGTTGATGACAGGAGGATCAGGCATCAGAACCCCACAAGGAAATTACAGATGCAATAGATACCTCCGGGTGCCTATAAGACTTTTAAATCTAAATTGAATCTTTATTTAGAAATCAATTTATGTGGGTAGACTCATTGCCCGAGGGTGTTTGTTTGCTATTTTATGAGTGTTTCAAGCCAGCAATTTTTTTCCTTAAGGTTATGAATGGCTCTGACTAAATAAAATATGAGGATAGATTTGTGTAATAAATGTCTCTGACATTATCTATTTATTTGTCCATCAAAATGTGCAGATTTTATTTAAAAAATTATTAATAGTTATTTAACTATCAAACCTTTTATTTTATAAGATAAATTTTCTATAAGTGATCTATTTTCTTTGTACCCTTCAAATAAATTAGAAAAGTAAGACTTCAATTTATCCCAGAGATTATGAAGTCAATTTAACCTCCTTTCCAGATAAAGTAAAGCAACTTAAATTTATGTAAGTTCTATTGCATGTAACAAAATATTTTATGTAATTTAGTTTAAAGACAAAGAAAGAACATTTTCTCTAAAGCTTTAACAATTGCTCTTTTTAGAACAAAATTTCCTTATCCTGAGAAAATAAGTGGTCTCATCATCTAAGCAGATTCAGCCTCCAGGTGCACACTGGGGGGAAAGGCGATGTTCCAGGGTCAGACAGATCCAGGGCAGAGGAACTTCTTGAGCCTGGAATAAACACCACACGACAGATTCCCTAAGAAGAGGGTGAATTTGATCTGGTTGACATAGATACCCAAGAAGTCTGCACTGGTCTTTTATCTTATTGGTATGTGGGGAGGCCAGTTGGTGACAACATTATAGAACTATGCAGAGCGCCTGACTTGAGAAAAGATTACAGTTCCCAGTAAATAGCAGGGAGTGTGGAGTACAGAGTACACATCCCAGCAAAAACAGGTTTGTCGATGACTGAGATTTAAGACAAGATGCCTGTCCTGCTAAGTTTCTATCGGGAACTAAGGAAGAAGCACATTTATACTGGCAGGCAAGTGAAGCCTTATGAGCATATAAGGATTTCAGCTGCGCACATTATACAACCTGTCTACACCACACAGCCACTGGTGAGGTGGGCCTCTAATTCTAGTTTCAACCATGGTCAAGGAAAACTTCCAGGTTTTTGTTTTGTTTTGTTTTTTGAAAGTATTAAGAATTGCATCCAGGGCTTTTGTAGAGTTATATTGTGAGCCCCTCCCCCCCAAAGAAAGCATTTATTTATTTATTTACTTATTCATTCAGAGCCTCAGTGAAATGCTAAATTGCCTGGACTGGGCTCCAACATTCAGTCCTGCTTCAGGCTCCCAGAGTTCTGGGATTACAGGCCTATGTCACCACGCCCAGTTCAAAACCTCAAGTGGAATGGGATTTCCTAATTATGCTTCTTCAGTTCCCTAAGATGATATAACATGTAGTTTGCAAAATAAAGTGTAGAAAAACTCAACTCTCCAAGAAAAAGTAACAGGGAAATCACCAGGGCAATAAACAGCAACATCAAGTAATAAGGTAATGGTAAAAAGATAAGCACTTTATTTACTGTAATCCCAGAAATCTGAAGTGATGCATTGTGCCCATGCTTTTCCTTCTGTGTCAAGGTTTAGTAGTGGGCTTCCAGCCACATTTTCTCTCCATTATCAAGTTCCATATTTAAAGTTCTCTTTTCCAGCAAAATCTCCTGCTGTGCTTGAGAATTTCTTAATTACATTTTCAAGTTTTTTGCTATGGTGGCAGAGTACTACAGAAAGTAATTATCAAGCTAATAAAAAGAATGAAAAACATTTTTTATTTTCCCAAAAGCATACAACAATACAAAGTTGTAAACAGAGACTTAAATGATTTGCTCCACATTTGTTTCAGCAAATTAAAATGCCATCTACCTTTTATGAAGACAATACAGACAGTGCAAGTAGAATATAGCAGAGTAAAGAAATTACCAGAGACAAATTTTCATCCATACTCACCATGGGATTAATTAAAAGCGAACCATTTGAAAAAGTAACTTCCAAAATCATTTACTGTTCATTATTAAAACTACAGTAAATGTTTGGCATAAAAAATTTTGGTGAATACAGCAAACTACAAAAAGAGAAAAAGAAAAAGGAACATTCAAAAGCCCAATGTTCACAGTTAGACAAAGCTAGAATTTGAGTTTGCATTTTTCCATTCTTTTTGCTAGACATATGCTATACAATTTCCTAACCCTCATTGTGTTTGGGGGGGGGGTTGTTTTGTTTTGTTTTGTTTTGTTTTGTTTTTGAGGAACTGGGGATTGAACCTAGGCCTTTGAGCTTGCCAGGCAAGCGCTTATTCTAATGAGCCATCTCCCCAACCCTCATTTTTGAATATATACTTTGTTCCTAATTCTTTCCTTATTGTGCAAAATGCTTTATCATACTCACTTTTACATATATTTTGTGCATTAGCACAATAATTTCCTTGGGCTACATTCTTAAAAGTCTTACTGCCACATTAAAGAGTATGATGATTTAAATCTTTTACTCCAAGGGGCCAGGAAGATGGCTCAGTGGAATAAATACTTCCCTGGCAAGCATAAGGGCCTGAGTTCAATCCCCAGTTCCTCCAAAATAAATAAATAAATAAACAAAAATTGCAGTAAATCTTTTATTCCATATCACCGAATTGCTTTCCAAAATGTTTGTGCCAAGTTTTCCCTACCCCCCCTTTAATGAGAATGTTTACTGATATCATTGACTTTATTGCTTCTAATTATTATCAAATTAAATGTATCAGTTTATAGTTGCATTATTTCAAGTTACTCAAACCATCTTTGGTGGGGGAGAGGAGGCCTGGGGAAATGGCTCAGTAGAATAAGCGCTTCCCTGGCAAGCACAAAGGCCTGAGTTCAATCCCCGGTTCCACCAAGAAACACACACACACACACACACACACACACACACACTGTCTTTATGCTGTGTATGGCCATACAAGTTTTATATTTTAAAAATTATCCCTATGTCTTCCATCCTTTTTCTACTGACTGTTTAGTTTTTCTTTTTCATAAAAATATCGTACTTAAATTATTAAGCCTTCTTAAATAACAAATTACAGAGTGTTTTGCTCAGTTTCTCAGTTGTTGTAACTATCTTCCTTTTTCTCTACACACAGAAGATTTTGCATTTTAATTAGCTAAATCTATCAACACTACATCAATATAGATAAAGATATATATTCTTTTCCCATCTGACCCCAGCCTGATTATTTAATGTGTCTACATTCTCTTCGTTAAGTTTAATGAGTTTCATATTTAATCTAGAATTCATGCCGGTATATTAAGATTTTGAGGGCCGGCATGATAGCTCAGTGGACTAAAGCGCCTGCTTAGGCACAGACCTGCGGCCAGGGTTCAATCCCCAGCATGCTCTGCCAGCTCAGCCCTCGAGGTGCACTGAGACAGCCATTGAGACTGGGCGTGGTGGCGCACACCTGTAATCTCAGCACTTGGGAGGCTGAAAACAGGAGAATCATTGTGAGTCTGATCTAGTAGTGAGAGCCTGTAGACCTTGTAGACCCTGTCCTAAACATAGAAAAAAAAAAGAAAAGATTTTGACTTTATCCTTTCCCATGTACCTAAACACTTAATCATGCATCTTCTTTTCCTATTGTTCTCAAACACCTCTTTAAAATAATGCTTTCAGGGCCAAGCAGATAGCTGAGTGGATTAAGGCACCTACTTGGGAAGGCGCAGGGACCAGGGTTCTATCACTGGCCTGCCATGCCAGCTCCACCCACCCCCAGGCGCACTGAGACAGCAATTGAGAGTGGGTGTGGTGGCGCATGCCTGTAATCCCAGCACTTGGAAGGCTGCAAACAGGAAGATCACTACAAGTCCAATCTACATAGTGGGACCCTGAGGCCTGTACTAAATATAGAAAAAAGAAAAATAAATAAAAAACAAAAATAGTGTTTAAATTTACATGTGCTTTACACATTTCTTGTGTGTGTGTGTGTGTGTGTGTGTGTGTGCGCACACCTGTGTGTATTTAGTGTAGGGTCTACAGGGTGTACAGGGTCTCACTACACAGATTGGACTTGTAGTGATTCTCCTGTTTTCAGCTTCCCAAGAACTGGGATTACAGGTGTGTGCCATCATGCCCAGTCTCAATCACCATCTCAGCATCCCTCGGGGACAGGGCCAGCGGGATCGAACCACTGACCCCTGAGTCTGCCTAAGCAGGCACTTTAGTCCGTTGAGCTATCTGGCCAGCCCTATAAATAATTTTTTTTAAGGTGTGAGTGTGTGTGTGTGTGTGTGTGTGTGTGTGTGTGTGTGTGTGTGTGCAGGGTCTCATTTATGCAGCTTGGACTCACAGTGATACTCCTGATTTCTGCCTCCCTAGTGCTGGGATTACAGGCATGCACCACCACGCCTGGATTCCGTGGCTCAGGGCACCCAGGGGCAGGGCTGCCACGACATGTGGTGCCAGAGATCAAACCCTGACCCCTGTGCTTTCCTAAGCAAGTGCTTAGTTCACTGAGCTATATTGCTGGTGACCTAAGCATTTCTTATTATGTTTTTAATTATATATTTTATATTTGTTTTATTATTGTGATTGGAGTCATTATAATACATTCATGTTTGCTTATTATGTTTATAAGAAAACTTGATTATTTTCTTCTCTTACTAATTTGCTTTGGTTGAGTATATGAAACCACTAACAAATCATTACCAATCTGTAATCTGGCCTTATGCTTCTTATCTCTTTTTCAAATGTAATTGCATCATTTGAATATTCCACAAAAAATTATATCATCATAGCATTTGATTTAACATGGAGCTGCTAGAGAGAATCTTTATGCTGACTCTGACTTTGACAGGAACACCTCAGGTGTGATAACTATTAATTATTACATAAACTGCTCCTTTGAAATAAACACATCAGCCTGCTGTGCAGGCCCTGCCCCCAGGGCACGCTGAGATGGCAATTGAGACTGGGTGTGGTGGCACATGCCTGTAATCCCAGCTCTTGGGAGGCTGTAAACAGGCAGATCACTAGAAGTCTGATCTAGTAGTGAGACCCTGAACACCCTGAAGACCCTTCCCTAAAATACAAGAAATAAATAAAATAAAAAAATAAACACATCAAGACCAAGGATGTAGATCAATGGTACAGTACAGTTCACACTAGGGCATGTGTGAGACCCTAGTTTCAATCCTCAGCACCAAAAATAAAGATTTTAAAAACCTGTAACATGCCGATATAAAATATTTTTCTAACTTAAGCTTACTAAAAAGCCTTTAAGAAAGATGTTGATTTTTTAGTCAAATATTTTTTCAGCAACAGATTTTTTTTCCTTTCAACTATTAATTTCATTACTATATTTTCTCACACCAAGTCATCTCTGAATTTCTAGAAGTATTTGTTTTTCATTTTTAAAATGATGGTAGATTTTATTTGTTACTATTTTATTTTAAAATTCTGCATCCCTGTTTGGAAAAGAAATAAGTCAAAGGCATCAAAGTGCTAATACTTTTTTAAGTTTTAGTATTAATGTTATATTTCCTTCATAAAATGATTAAGGAAGCTAAATCTAATATTATGGTTTTAATAAAGAATAAGCTTCCAGGGTGAAGTGCAAACAGTGCTCATTATCAGTAAATGATGAAATATTCCATTTACATCAATGAAATTCCATCAGACAACATTTGTTCAGCAATGTTAGGCAATAACTTATCTTGCAGATAATGGTAAAGACAGACTATTGTCACTATGATAATTTACAGGACTGTTCTACCCTGAAAATAAGTCAGTATTAATCTAATACTCAATGCTCAAGTTGATATAATATGAAGAAATAGTATTCCGCAAAGTCATATACTCAAATGACTTTGAAAACAGAAAAACAAGATTTACTGACCATACAAAAGTTGAAGTCAATATGAAGTAACATAATGGACATAAATAAATAAAACTGCATTCTTCAAATGTTAATTTTTACAGGTGTTTTACCAGATAATATTCTAAATGCCATAGGATAGTCCCAAGATCCCACTTGGGATATTTGTTAAAAACCAGATTCTTAAGTCCTTCCCAGATTTAATGAACCCAAGTTACAGGAGAGAGGCCAGGTTCCTATGTTTCAGTGAGTGATTGACTGATAGGTACTGTACTGGAGGTCAGAGGCAAGCCCTCTACCTCTGAGCTATAGCCCACATTCTTGTTTGTTTTTTAAATAAGCATCCAGCTCAATTTTATGATCAAGAAAGGTTAAGGAAGGGTGCTCTAGGAGACCTTCAAAGCAATGGCATATTTCCAGTGTCCTCATCAATCTAAGGACACAGGAATTTAACCCCCAGGATGTACACTCTATGTCCAAGATCTAAGCCTGACACTCAACCTCTGTGTGAGCCTGAGAAGCCATCTCCACATATAGACAGTTTGGTAGAAGCTCCTAAATTTCTCCCTAGAGGAGCTTTGCAGTGCATTCTGGATCTAAGTATGGGTAAAGGAACTTGTCTTGTAAGTTTATTGTAGCAAACTCACTCTTTGTACTTGATTATATGTTTAAGTAGGATAGCTTTGGGAGACTAGTGGAAATTACAGAGAGGCTAAAGTCACTCTAAGCCACAATTTGGCACCCTGAGTGCCACAGGAGTTGAATCTGCTTCTCAAAATAAATTCAGACAAAAATAGCCTGAGTCTTTACTCTTACTACAGAAAAGAAAAAAAAAAATTAAGTCTTTCACTACAAAAGGAATCTGAATGGAAAGATGAAGACACAAGTGAGAGGAGTAAGTTGAGAGGTCCACAGGGAATTTGATTGTTAGGAAGGGGGATGTTACAGCTTATGTCTAGATTCCCACCAACCCCCCGAGCTCATAGGTGGACTTGAAGAAGGTGATTTAGTTATGAGGGTGTATAGCTGAAGTGCTATTAGGTGGGTTCTGATTTTTTAAAGAAGTCAATCACTGGTGGAGGCCTAGGAGAATTTATCTCTTTCTACAGCACATTCCTTCTCTCTCTACTTTCTGGATGCTACGAGATGGTGGGTTTTCTTCTGCCAGTCTCTGATCTATGCCATCCCGTCTTTGAGCCAGATGGCCATGGGCTGCAATGCAAGCCAAAATAAACCTCTTCTCCTTTAAGCTGTGGGTGTTGGGCATTGTGTGTCAGGAATGAAGAAAGTGATTCAAATAAGGGAGAATTGACCCTGCACATGGGTGGAGGAATGGGAAGAGGAAGAAAGAAGGGAAGACAGGGAAATTGAGAAGCTGTGAAAGTGACAGACAATGTTAGGTACAGAAGAGGAATAGGAGCAATGACGACTCCTCACTAAGATATGGTCTTCACTCAACATTAGGACATCCCTCTCTTTGTTTTCATCTTACCTCACGATTCCTTGGTCTCCACTAATTCCAGAGTTCAGTCCATGGCCTGCATTTTAAAGTTACCCCTCACAAGACAGCAATACCAGTTTCCCACACCTACTGTCACCCAAGATTGTTTTAGTATAAACAAATTCCTCCATAAAGTCTCCAAGGGCCTCCTGCAAACCCAATTCTGGCTATCTAGAACCTTTGTCTGATTCTTAGTTCACCTCACTTGCTGAGGTCCAAGCGTGCTGGAGGAGAAGGAAGAACATGAAGGCCTAGTGTGCAGATGTTGGGTAAATCTCAAAAGGCCACAAAAGAGCCACTAACTTTGGCTTTTATAATTATGTAAACAGAATCCTCAGTTCTGCAAAAAATAAAAATTAAAAATAAAAAAATTGTGTAAACAGATATATGCACTTGTGCCTTTTTGTTCACCTACAAATAAACCAAAGCCACCCTCAAATAGTATTCCTAATCTTATATATCAGCACCCCAGGATGAGATTGTCAAAACTATTGTTTTCATCTTCTTTTCCCCCCTCTCTAGTCACAAACCTAGGAAGCTTTCTGTCCTTTGCTTGGTACCAATTTGATACTATGTCTATTTCCCTCTCTATAACCCCAACTTTGTTCCAGGCCTTGTGTTCAACTTCCTTGCTTCCTAAGCCACAGGGAATGAGCCTGATCCTTTCTGTCTTGCAGCTTCAGGTCCTGAAACATATGCATAAAATATTCTTGAGAAAAGCAGTGTTCTCACCACAAAAAATGACAACTATGTGAGGGAATGCATCTGTTAACTAGCTATATTTAACCATTCTACAATGTGTATAGACTTTAAAACATCAGGTTATATATGATAAATGCATAAGTTTCCCCATCAGTTGAGAAGACAAATAATAAGCAGATTCTTTTTTTTTGTTGTTGTTGTTCCTCGAATGCCTTCAGGGCACTTTTGGCCAGCTGGAGAGGTGTGAGTTTCGAACTCCAGCAACCTGAGGCTGAGAGCTTTGTGGAAGCAGCCACTTAAAGGCCTGAGCTAGGGCCAGGCCCCCAATAAGCAGATTCTTAAAGAAAGGATATATAGAAGACACATGGCAGTTCAAGATAATTTTTAAGTTAGGTTTTGTAGAACTTGTTAAAGATAGATGAGAGAAAAGGAGAATAAAAGGGGACATAAGATTCTCAAATCCTTCAAGATGGGGAAGGTAGAAAGCCTTCCTCTTAGATTGCAAGGAACAATATCATAGTTAACAATAAATGAGTCAAAATAAATAAATAAATAAAACAATAAAGGAGTCAAAGAAAAGTGAATTTCTTGATCCACATGCAGTTTGAAGTGCACTGACTCAATTACTATAATCCCCTTAAGTAGTAATTTTATAATTGTTCTTTTATTTTATTTTCTCTTTTCTTTATGTTTTTATTTTTCTTTTTTAAAGACAGTGCAAATTAGAATTAAAAAAAATTACAAGTGATACAGAATTTCAAAGTAATATGAATTTCATTGTAGTGTGCATTTCTGGTAGTCTATAGAAAGAAGTGGGGCCAGGGAAATGGCTCAGTGGAATAAGCACTTCCCTGGCAAGCACAAGGGCCTGAGTATAATCCCTGGTTCTGCCAAAAAAAAAAAAAAAAGCGCTTCCCTGGAAAGAAGCAGTTAATGCTTTATTTTGTTTCATCTCCTTTTTTCAATTGTTTATCCTTTTCTCTTCTTAACTTCATATACATTTTTTCTTTCTGTCTTCTTTCATTTTAAATGCATATATCTGGTAATATGAATAACTGGTTGATGTCAACATTGTCTCACTTTAGGCCACAGCAACCATCGAGGAACAGTAGCCATGGCCCTCCACTATCCCATGGTCCATGGACCCCAACAAGGGCCACAAGATGACTAAGAATGTGAGCAAACCGAGGCACAGCCTCTGTCACAGATGCCTCACCAAATACACCAAGTTCGTGAGGGATGTGATCTGGAGGTATGCGACTTTGCCCCCTACAATCGGTGCGCCCTGGAGCTGCTCAAGGTTACCAAGGACAAACGTGCCCTCAAGTTCATCAAGAAAAGGGTGAGGATGCACATACATACCAAAAGGAAGCAAGGAGCTGAGCAATGTGCTGACTGCCATGAGGAAAGCAACTGCCAAGAAGGACTGAGTCCTTCTGGAGTAAAGCTTTGCAGAAAGGCAAAGAACAAAAACAAAAAACATTATCTTACTTTATAGGTCAAATAAAGAGATATAGAAATTTGCTCCAAGTCAGACAGGTATAAGCGACAACTCCAGAGTGTGAACCCAGGCAATCTGCTTCTACCACTGGGCTCTTAACTATTCCATGAGTCTATCATGAGAAGAAAAATAAAGGTAGTTAGCATGTCTTTGGGAAAAATAGGGTAAGCTATCTGGGAAACCATTGTGGGCTACCCTAATTATTTCCCTTAAAAGAAGAGATAAGAAGAGGACTGGGGATATAGCTCAGCAGCATAAGTGCCTGCCTAGAGGCCCTAAGTTTGATCTTCAGTACTAAAAACAAACAAACAAACAAATAAATAAATAAATAAATAAATAAATAAATAGCTGGCTGGGGACATAGATGTGATCTGTTAACTACAAGATCCTGGACACCTATGCAGAACAGTTCCCAAAGTCCTGCATGTGACGAAAAGGTAAGAAAGTCTCCTGAAACACTGTTCCATAGAAACTTAATGTGATCCAAAAATATGAGCCACAAATGTAATTCCACGTTTTCCAGGGGCCACATTAAAATCACAAGAAGAAAAAGGTGGCATTGCACATACTACATCTACTATATTATACTTAACATTATGATAGTGTTTTAAGAATGACATTAAACATTGATGTATTTTACATTTCTTATTTGTGCAATCCTTAGAAATTCATTATATATCTATATTTATAAGAGGAAAACCAAAACATTTTAAAACAAGATAAGAGGGTAACAATGGCTTATACATAGTGTATTGTTCTCTTTCAATTAGTTACTCAGAGTACAAGACATAGATGTTATGGTTAGTACATGGTGTCAATTTGAGAAGTCTAGTAACTTAACTAAGCAACTCAGCAGTTCTACATTCTGGGGTGAAAGGATATGCCCTTACCACTCTAAGATGTTGTTCATTATGTCAACTTGACAAGTTGAAATGGCCAACTAAGTGACTCAGCAGAGGCTAGGGCCTTACTTTGTGTACATTCTCATTTGTGGAAGAGGAGGATGTGGAAATGGTGTAGGCATGGGCGAATAGCCAATTGACAATATAAGAGTGGAAAAGAGGCTTGTTCTCCTCTTCCTTTGTGCTCTTTCTGTCTTCGCTGTCTTCCACTGCTATGAACTGTAGCCTTCTGCCATGTGCTACTCTGTCTTGGAGCCAGCCAAGTATGGACTGAAACATCCACAAACTGTGAGCTAAACAAACCTTTCCTTCTTTAATTCTGGACATCAAGTATGTTGTCCTAGAAACAAGAGAAAAGTAACCAAGACAGAATTTGGTACCAGGAGAGTGGGGTTGTTACTGTGACTATACCTTACCATGTGGTACAAGAGCCTTTGGAAATGGCTTCTGGGAAGATATTGGAAAACTTCTGTGATTTCTCCTGAAGGAAAAGTACTAGAACACCTCAGGCTGTTCCGTATGGGAGATTCTGGTCAGAGCTCAAAAGACTAGAATGATGATAGAAATCCTGCTGGTAAAGAACAGGCTCAGGAGATATCTGCTGGGAAGAAGGGCTGCACTGGTGCTGGACTCCAGATGATGTGTGTTATGGCTTGGCAGAAAGTTTGTCTGCATTTTGCTCATATCCAGAGACTTTGCCTGAGACTGAGATTAAGCACAGTTGATAGATTAATCTGACAAAAGTAATTCATGGGATCTAATGTTGAGATGGTAGCATGGCTATTATGGGGGCTTTTATCCAGATTTATGTTTAGATTCAAGAGAAAAGAGCCAAGTAGAATGATTTAAAACTTTATGAGTAAAATAAAATAAAATAAAAAACTTTATGAGTTTAGCCAGAAGGGAAGCTCCAGTAGAGCTGTAGAGTAAAAAGATAAAGCTGAAAGGATTTCCATTGATGAGAAGGAACAGAATAAAAAAAGATGACCTGAGGGCATCACTACAAGTAGTAAGTCCTCACCCTTTGCAGCCTCAAAGCTGCAAAAGTGAAAGATGTTTTGCTTTGAGGAGAAAGTTGCAGAGTAACATGTTCCAGAATGATGGCGGCAGCTGCACCATGTGCCAGAATGGCAGCAGTATAGAGAATTTGTTCCTCAGAATCAGAATCAGAGTGGCAGTGATCCAGGTGCTCAAGACCTACAGAAAAGAGAGAAGAAAGCCTGGATGCTGCTACCCCTGGCGTCAGACCTTGGCATCATCAGTGTCGTGTTGGTGTTAGGTGTATGCAGAATGCAAGGGTTCTGAGGTTAAGAAAGCTTTTGCCTAGATTTCTGAAGCCCTGGGAGGCCAAGCACTGTGCCCCTGGGAGGGCAGCATATGAAGCTGTGAGTGTAAAGCCTAAAGTACAGTGGAGATCCCAGAAGTTTGGAAAAGCCAGGATTGTGGATCATCTAAGGAAAGATGCAAGAAGGGAGCAAAATAGGCCTAAAAGAGAACCCCTGGGAGCTACAATCCCCAGAAGTGCCATAGAAGCAGGGCCACATGGAGCTCACATGAATTATGCATCCCACTTCATGGTACGTGATCTTCTTGGTGATTTGCTGCATTCTGTTTGCTATTATCTTATTGATGAGTTTTGTATCTATGCTCATTAGTAAGGTTGGCTTTTAGTTCTATTTCTGAGTTGGGTCCTTCTCCAGGTTTGGTATCAGAGTAATGCTTGCTTCCAGGAATGAATTTGGGAATACTGCTTCCCTTTCAATTTCATTGAAACATTTGAGAAATGTGGAGTTAATTCTTCTCTAAAGTTCTTGTAGAATTAAGCAATGAAACTGTCAGGGCCTAGCCTTTTCTTTGTTAGTAGATTTTTAATTACACCTTCAATTTCATTGATGGATATTGGTTTACTTAGGATTTGTATAACTTCTTTTTTTTTTTTTTTTTTTCTGGAACTGGGGATTGAACTCAGGCCCTTGAGCTTGCCAGGGAAGTGCTTATTCTACTGAGCCATCTCCCCGGCCCCTTGTATAGCTTCTTCATTCAGTTTTGTTGATTCATATGTATCTAAGACTCTGTCCATTTCTTCTGCATTTTCCATCTTATTAGAATATAAGTTTTCAAAGTATATATAGATGATCTTTAGCTTTTCTGCAGGATCTGTTATGATTTTACCCTTTTCATGCTAAATTGCATACATTTGAGTATTTTCCTTGTTTTCTTTTCTTTTTTTTGGGGGGGGGCAGTACTGGGGATTGAAGATTGAACTCAAGCCCTGTGCTTGCCAGCGAAGCACTTATTCTACTGAGCCATCTCCCCAGCCCCTAAATCTTTTTTTTCTTTCTTTCCTTTTCTGATAAGGTTTGCTAAGGATTTGTCAATTTTATTTAATCTTTCGAAGAACCAACATTTTGAGAATGGCCAGATAGCTCAGCAGACTAAAGTGCTTGCTTAGGCAGAGCACAGTGGCTGGGATTCGGTACCTGGCGTGCCATGCTGGCCCTGACCCAGAGGAGCTCTGATACAGCGACTGAGACTGAGTGTGGTGGCATGCACCTGTAATACCAGCACTTGGGAGACTGAAAACAGGAGGATCACTATGAGTCTGATCTACATAGTGAGACCTTGTAGTCCCTGTAGACCCTGTACACAATGTACTAAGTGCATTAAAAAAAAGAACCAACACTTTGATTCACTGATTCTTTGTATTGGTTTTTAGTTTCCAATGAATTAAATTATGTTCTGATCTTTACACTTTCCTCTCTTGTGTGAGGTTTTGGCTCAGCCTGTTCTTCTTTTCCCAGAAGTTTGAAGTTCACCATTGTTTATTTGCACTTGCTCTGTTTTCCTAATATGAGTTTTCAATGCTATAAATTTTCCTTTTAGGGCTGCATTCATTGTGTCCCAGAAGTTCTAATACATTGTACTATCATTATCCTTTAATTGTAGAAACAGTCAGCTATCGTCTTTAATTTCATCTGTGATCCATCGGCTGCTCAGCGGGTACAATTTAATTTCCATGCGTTTATATGAAGTTCTTCTAGTGTCTTTTGCTATTGACTTCAATTTTCGTTGCACTACGGTCTGATAAGATACATAGAATAATTTCTGTTTCTTTTTGTTTATTTAAGCACGTTGTATAAGCTAGTATGTCATCTACTTTGTAGAACATCCTGTGTAAAGCTGAGAAGAAGGTGTATTCTGATGCTGAGTTTAACAATCTGTAGATACTTTTTCAAAAGTTTGGTTCACTTCTAATATTTCATTATTTATTTTATGTCTAGTTGATCTGTCTTTTTGTGATAGTAGGGAATTGATATTCCCCCAATGCAATTATATTAGTGCTTATTTGATTTTTCATACTTATTAATATTTCTTTTATATTGCTAAGTACACTGGTGTTTGTTACATATATATTTATGAATGCTATCTCTTCCTGTCTGATTATTCCCTTTACAAGGATGCAGTGACTTTCTTTATCTCTCTCCATCAGTCTTGACTTGAAATTCACTTCAGCTGCAAATAGAATAGCTATTCCTGCTTTTTTTTCTGGGTTCCTGTCACATGAAGTATCGTTTCTCATACTTTCACTTTAAGTCTATGCATTTATTTTTCAATTAAATGTGTTTCTTGTATACAAACATACTGTTGGATCTTGCTTCTTGATCCATTCTGCTAGTCTATGTCTTTTGATGATGAATTGAGACCGTTAATATTGGTGGTTATACTGATGTGTAATGACTTATCCTTAACATGTTATTTTCCTGGTTTTTGGCTCCCTTCTCTTTTTCTTCTCTCTTCCTGCTAAATTATTTACCTTGCCTGGTGGATTCCTTCTGTTGTACTACATGGAGCAGTAGTCTTTGTTTTCTTTTTCTAGGATATACTGCAAAACATTCTAGAGTGCTAGTTTGGTGGTCATACATTTCTTCAGAAGTTCTTTGTCATGGAAGTATCTTATTTCTCCATAAGTTTTGGAAGAAATTTGGAGGGGCACATAAATATGGGTTTAAAGTTGTTTCCCTTTAGAACTTTAAATACTTCACTCTAAGCTCTCCTTGACTTGAGGGTTTGTGCTGAGACGTCAGCTATGATTCTGATGGACTTTTCTTTATAGGTGATTTGTTTGGTTTCCCTACCAGCTTTTTAAAATTCTATTCTTATGTTGAATTTCTGGAATCTGACTATGTTCTACCTAGATGTATACTTTCTTTTTATTGTGGCTAGTTTGAGTTCTATATGCTTCATTTATCTGTATTTTAAGTTCTTTTTGTCTACCAGGGAAGTCTTCTGCCATGACACCCGTGAATAGTTTTTTTTTTTAAATATCATTTGTGATATCTCCTGCTTTTTCACAGACTCCAATAAATCTTAAGTTATTCTTTGCCTTAACTAGCAGCTTCTGAACTGATTGTTCATGGTCCCTTGCTACTGTTAAGAAATCTTTCTGTTCATGATCAGTAACCACAAGCCTGCCTTCTATATCTGCCATCCTGCCCCCACATTGGCTTCATCTGCTGCCAATACTTTCAAAGGAGTTTTTATTTTCCTGGATATCTGCTTAAATCTGCCTTATGGATTTCATTTTTTCCTATGCTGAGCATTCATGGCTTCTATAATTTTCTTAAGCTCCTCTATGTTTTGTGTGTATCTACTCTAGACTCACCAAACATGGTTTCCTTAGTGGACACTATCTCTGCAGTTATCTGAGAAAGTATTTCTGATTTGATTTTTTCTGGATCCTCATGCAGTGGCTTTTGAAAGCCTCAGAAGGATGGCTTTCAGATTGTGTCCCTTCATTACCCTCAGGTTTGCCTTTGGTGAACTAGATGTCTGGGGTTGCATCTTATTCAAGTGTCTTCTCATTTTCTTTTCTTTTTTGGCTTAATTTCTGAGATGATGTTT
>NW_004524635.1:3028176-3043662 GCF_000260255.1 Octodon degus
TCCTCCTTCTCCTTCTTTTTTGGCAGAACCAGGGATTTAACTCAGGCCCTTGCACTTGCCAAGCAAGTGCTTATTCCACAGAGCCATCTCCCCAGCTAAGTATGTTTTCTGCTGTCACTGGTGGACAACATGTGGAGACAGTCCTGAACCATGTTGATTTATCCTAATAACTCAGCAATAGCTTTTTGGCAAGGTAATAGATATTATCACGGAGCCTGCACCTTCTGGCTGAGATGAGACTCATTTGGTCTACAGCTGTCAGCACACCTTCCGTGGACCTGAGCCCAGCTGAGGGCTGCTAGATGGAGCCAGCAGGTGTTCTGAGCTCTGAGTTCAGTTGACCCCTCCCCATGGTGGCTCACAGCCAACTGCTCTCTCACATGGGATAACTGAGCCCTCAGCACTCACCACCAGCTAATGCAGTCCTTTGTGTCCACTGCTCCCTCCACTGCTGCATCTCTCCTTGAAGGCCTCTGAGGTCACCAGCAGTCACCAGGTATCTTCAGCTTTAAACCAATCCTCTCGTGAAGTAAGTCCTGTCTCAGGGAAAGGCCTCATCCACTACCTACATCTTCTTCATTAAACTTTCTCTCTTCACTGTCTGTGGGCTCCAATTCATGCTTCAGATCCTTCCTGGGTCCAGGGGACCCAATCCCCTCACTTTGTCTTCCCCACCCACATTGTTATATTTCAGCATCTGGATAGCTGCTCTCAAAGAGTCTCTTTCTCTGCTGCTTACCACTACACCACTTTGATGCTACCCAACTTGTTTCCCAAGCTCTTAAAACTAAGTAATTCACACATAAATTTCATATTTCTGTCCAAATATCACTCCCTCAAGCCCTGACCTCAACTCAGGTCTCCCCTTCACTTCCAGATGACTAACCTGTTCACTTGGCATAGAAGACAGTGTTTATCAGACTCACAGAATTCAGGAAAGGGATTAATGTGACAAGAGAGAAGCAGGATGCAGGCAATAATATATTGTGCATTTTATTTTATTTATTTATTTATTTATTTATTTATTTATTTATTTTGGTGGAACCAGGGTTTTGAACTCCGGCCCTTGTGCTTGCCAGGCAAGCGCTTATTCTACCGAGCCATTTCCCCGGCCCCTATTGTGTATTTTAAAGCTATAGCATATCTTAGACCAGTCTTATTGCAAGTACTCAGTTGCTGCCATACTGCACAATGCAGTCATTGGTAAAAGAAGTAAGAGTTAAATAAAGATATGGACAGATAAAAGGTATTTAGGAAGAGAAGGATATCTAGAAACCTATAATTTATCTTTGGGAAAAAATATTATGAATTACAAGTAGAACAGTTTTACACTATATAAGAATATATGACTATGTATGTTTATATGTGTGTACATACCTATCTTGGATTGAGCATTTATGATTGGTGAACCACAAATGTAACATCAATAAAAATCTAACATTTCCCCCCCAAAAGGCCTCGAGTCGCCCATCACAGCATGTGGTCTTTTTGGGAGAACTGATCACTAGTTGTCTCATATCTGTCCATCTCTTGTCTAATTTTGAGTCATGCTGCTCCCAGTTCTCCAATGTAATGCCTCTGATCCCTTTATATTTACTTTTTTATCTTGAGCATCTCTTCTGTCATTCAGGCATCTATAGATTAGCAGGGTGATAATAGATTCACTTTGGCATCACTCTTGCCCATTCCACATCCACACCTCTTCATTGGCTAGTTTAATTACTAGTGTGAGACTACATCTTACAGAGTGACACCAGAAATTATCCCATTAGGAACCTACCTTTCAGCATGGCATCATTCTTTTCATTGCAAGCTTGTCATCCCTTTAATAGTGAGTGTTGGATAAAGATCAAAGATGCAAAGAACTATTTAATTACTATTCAGGTTAAAAAATCACAAGGCAGTTTATCAGAGTCCAAATTGGAGGATAAGAGTTGAAAAGAGAAAGGAATGTGTCCAAGGGACTAGACATCTATAAATACATTTTTAAACTACATCATAATACAACAGCTATGAGATTGAATCTTATTCCCCCAGATAAGTAAGTAACAGAGTATCATAGGCCTTGGCAGGCAGAATAACCCCCTTTCCAAGCTGGAAGATATCATCCTTTGATCAAAAACATAAGATCCTTTCATTTTCCTCGCTACAGTCAGTGCCTCAATTTCAAAGGCCACTTGCTGTTTTTGATCTGTTATCAGTCAAACAGACTCGGAACACCCGAGAAAGCCACTTTAGCAAAAACTGCTTCTCCTTTGTCACAAATGCAGGCTTAAGTATCTATCCGGCTAAAACACTACCACTCAACACCAACAGGCAGAAGAAGGGGCAGAGGAAACTCATCTTCACGATGCAGAACTACAGTGTCTATCACAAGGAGCAGAGATGTCAGCTGTGGGAGACATACAGAAATTTGCCTCATGTGGCTATATAAATCCCTTTGTTTTTGAGCTAGTTTCTCTCCTCAGATAAGGATTTCTAAAAGGAAAATACTTCTAGAAATACTGGGATGTTTCTTGGCAGGTATAAATACATTACAACTAGAAATAAACTCAACCATGTGCTTATGTGTTCTAAGACCTAATGCACACCAGGCACTTCTGTTATCTTTTTAGAACACAACAAACCCCGCCATCACCTCAGCATGGAGAAAAGAGCCTCAGAGAGTTAGACACATGCCTGTGGCTACACCCTTTAGTCGAGAAATGTTCAAACTTGTGCTTTTCCTCTCCTAAAGCCTAGCCTCCTTTCACTACTTGTTTGCTTGCTTGTTTTCATCTTTCTCCCACGGCGCACTGCCTCCATAGAAACAGGAGATTGTTTGGTTCTGTTGGTTTGTGAACTGGGATAGTCAGAAGGACAAGCCCAACCACACAAACATTTGTTTTCACTCTGTCCTTTCTGCACACATCGCGGATGTACACCCCTCAAAAATGTTAGGTTAAATAAATACAATACCCATGAAAATAATTCAGCCTAGCCCCACAATATAAATCATACTTACCAAACTTTGTTCAATTTGCTAAATTTATGGCTCATGGATTATAAACTATAGAGTGGCTCACATGCTTAATTTCAGAGAAGTCCACAATGTAATGTTCTTCATGTGTTTTGTTTTTATTTGGTACCATTTAGTATCACTCATTCTAATTGTTCATTCAATAGTTTCATTCAACAAAGGATAATTGGACAAAAAAAACCAAAAGGGCAAAAAACAGTGGGAACAGAATGTCAATTTGAACTGAATCAAATATGAGCTACTCAATTGTATTTCAGATTTACATTGCTTCTCCAAGGATTCCCTGTATGTAATTTAGTCTTCTCTTATTTTCCTGATATGTAGCTCCTGAAATCCTTAGAGATCTGGGATGGTAAGAATTTCTTTTGTATGTTACTGAGATGATTGGTGGCTGAAGTCCCTGTATAGCCAAGACATCAGGGCTTTCAGGAGAACCAGCCAGAGGATTAGAGGGTTAGAACTTTGAACTGCAGCCTCTGCCCTCTGGGGAGGGAGAGGAGTTGAATTTGAGTGGATAAACCAATGGCCAATGATTTTGTAAGTCATGTATTCATAATGATGCTTCTATAAAAATTCAATATAAGTGAGTTTCAAGGCTGACGAACAGAACACACTCAACTGCTGGGAGGGTGGTGTACCCTAATTCCTTGGGGAAAGAAGCCTCTGTGTTAAAGATGCTACTTCACCTCACCATGTAAATCTTCATCTCATTATTGCTTTGTATTTTTGCAACATCTTTTTTAATAAATGGATAAACGTAAGTAAAAGGTTTCCCTGATTTTGTGAGTTGGTCTAACTCATCTAATCAAATTTGAGGAAAAGGTCATGGACATCTCAACTTATACCTAGTTGGTCAGAAGTTCTGGAAGCCCAAACTTGGGACCGGAAGTCATAGGACAGTACAAGAAGGGAACCGGCCTATACGACAGAACTCTCACTCTATGGAATTGACACACTGTCTTCAAATGGTGTCAGGAATGAATTGTGTCAAAAATGCTCTGCTAGTGTGTACTGCAAAACTGCTTCCCTTTTGTATGCTGTGTGGAGAAAACCCATACATGTGTTCTCAGAATATACTGTGCTTATAAATAAATTTTATTTTCACCTTCATGGATTTTTGGCAAATGAATTCATTTCAGTAGTTTTGAAAATTATAATTGCAGTGCATGTTATAGAAATATTACTCACCAGCTTTTTCTTTTTTTTTTTTTTTTTTGGCTGAACTGGGGATTGAACTCAGGCCCTTGCGCTTGCCAGGGAAGCGCTCATTCCACTGAGCCATCTCCCCAGCCCCACACCAGCTTTTTTTTGCATCAGGTTTGCTGTGGATTCTTCCACTCCTCTCCCCATCTGCTATAGAAGTGTTTATAATATTGTAGAAAAACTTCTACATTTTATAAAAATAGCATATAATCTTTTCAACTATTTGTATTTTGTCATTTAAAAATATATTGTGCACTTCCCTCCATGATAGTAGATTTAGATTGTCCTTTTTCTTTTAAGTATTTCTTTCATTTTCCACTATGACCTTTAGCAAAATATATTTAACTGTTTATCTAGAGATGAATACTGAAGATCTATTCCAAGGTTTTTGTTGTTGTTATTGCCTTCGTGCTAAAAAGTATTACAACAAATTTCCTTGGACACATATCCTTATGTACAGGTAGTTGGGGTCTACATCACAATAAGATTTGGCCCCAAAATACAGCAATTGGGTTAGGGGCTATGCATCTTTTTACTAACAGTACTAGTAAAATACATACATTAAGTGTGCTATTTAACAGATTTTGACAAATGTATATACACTTGGAACTGACAGATATTTTATTAATTAATAAAATTAATAAAATTAATTAATAAAATAAAATTTTGTTAATTAATATTTTCTATATTCCCAGAAAGTTTTCTTCTGCCCCTTCCCAGTCAAATCTAGGAATTATACTGTAGGACAGATCACATGTTTTATAATTTCCTATAACCAATGCAGAGTGTGCGTCCCTTTTTGTTAACGCTTTTTATTCAGCATATTAGCTGTTACTAATTCCATTTGATGATATAGATACACTGCAATATTTGTTCTTTTTTAACTATGTAACTATTTCACAGCATTTGCAAGCATGGCAAGATAGGAAGAAAGAGATTCAGCAGCTAGGCTTGCTCTTTTTTGTTTTTCTTACTTCTTTATTTATTTAGTACAGGGTCTCGCTACACAGTTCAGACTCATAGTGATCCCCCTTGCTCAGCCTCTCCAGCACCGAAATTATAGGCATGTACCACCACGTCCAGTTCTGGTGGCCAGCACAGTGCACCGGGGTTCTAGCACTGGCACAGCATGTGGTACTGGGCATTGAACACAGGTCCTTGCACTTGCCAGGGAGGGACTTAGAGTACTGAGCTATCTTCCCTGCTCTTAGGCTTGCTCTTTTTATAACAACTTGCTCTCAAGAGTGATAAAGATGGGGCCGGGGAGATGGCTCAGTAGAATAAGCGCTTGCCTGGCAAGCACAAGGGCCTGAGTTCAATCCCCGGTTCTGCCAAAAAAAAAAAAAAAAAAAAGTGATAAAGAGGTTTCAAGAGAACTGTAGCACCCTTCTAAGGATCCTACCCTCTTGATGACCTAATCACCTTCCAGTAGGCCACATCTCTTAGAGGTCTCACCACCTTTTAGCATCATCATACTAAGAACCAAGCTTTCAGCACATTAAAATCTGAGAAACACTCAAACTATGCCCACGTCATAGCAGAGAGTTTGACATATACTTGGAAAATTTAACTGAAAAGCTCTAGAGCTTACCAGAAATATGGATGAGAGATACTGACTTTGAAGCCAGATGCGTTTGGCTAATTGGGCTTTAATAAATGACTAGTTTTAAAACCTTGTTCCTTATTTCAATGTTACCAAACTGATATTTTCTGAGGCCATCTGATGTATGTATATGTGTATGTATGTACATATGTATGTATGTATCTAATATAGTCATGTTTGTAGTGTTGGGAATCACACCCAGGTCCCTGCACACACCTGTCAAACACTCTGTCAAGAGCCACACTCACCACACTCACATCCTTGCATCTTATTTTTTAAATGAGGTAAAAAGTGATAAATTCTTATCCTATTGCTGGATTTCCATTGTGCTGCCATATCAAAATATTACAGACTGGTTAATTTATAAAGAACATAAATTTATTTCTCACAGCTGCCTGGTGATGTTTTATGGATGTTATCCAGGGATCCCCTACAAAGTAAGAATTAAGCTTTGGGCTTGTTATCTTTGTGGTATGCATATTTTTATTTATTTTCTTTAAATTTTATTTATGATATATCTTGACATAGAATTATATATCTCTATATAATGAAATGTTTTCAGATTTTCTCAATGCTCTTTATCAAAAATTTCCATACTCAGAGATCAGATATTCAATATTATTTTTATACAGCTTTAAAATTTGTAAAATAAATAAATAAAAGTTGTAAAATAAAACATGAATTAATTATATCATTATAAAAATCATGCTCACTGTGGGAAACTTGATAAAAAGATATTTAAGAAAACATCCCTAAAACCCCTACTTCATAAATATTCAGGAATTCAGGAATGGTTTAATAGTAAGAAACCTTTTAATGAATTCATATTAATGTGCCAAACCAGATAAATCACATGATCTGTATAAATGCCCTAAGATATTATTTAATAAAAATCAACAGCCCTCACTAATTTTAGGGGAAAGAAACTATGTACAGAAAGTCAGAATAGAGAAAGTTATAAAGATTATAGGAGACACAAATACATGGAGAAACAATAAAGGAAATAAATAAGACTGAGACTATTTTCTTAAACAGATCGACAAAACGTGGAAACCTTTAGAAATAGACTGACCTCGCTAGGTGTGGTGGTGCCTAACTGTAATCCCAGCCCCTGGGAGGCTGAGTCAGGGTATCAGCGTAGGCTGCAAAGTGAGTTCAAGTCCAGCCTGTACCACATAGAAAAACCCTGTACCAAAACAACATCAAAAATTTTGGTAGAAAGATACTGGCCAATAATGAGAGAAAACTAAAATTATGAAAAATAAAGGATATGACAAGTGATCTTACTGAAACAAACAAAATATCAGAGAATTCTGTACAGAAATGTATGCCAACACAATAGATAAACTAAATGAAAATGGACAAATTCTTCAGAAGACAAAAATGACAAACCGACACAAAACAAAGTAGAAAATACAAAAGAAACCAAAATAAGTAAAGGGGATAAATTAGTGATCAAAAAGCTTTTTTTCAAAGAAACTCGCAGGACCACAAAGCTGCACTGGTAAATTCTATTAAATATTTAAGAAGAAATAACACCAATTACAAACTTTTCCAAAACACTGAAGAGTAGGGACATCTTCTAACTAGTTTATTCTATACTATTAATATTACCCTAATGCCAAAACCAACAACAGCACATGGGAAGAAAACTACAATCCCTGAGAATACAGACTCATATACCTTCAATAAAATACTTCCAAACTGAATTGAACTACATGTTAAAAAGATTATATACCATAATCCGATAAATTACCTCAGGAATACAAAGTTGTTTTAGCATACAAAAATGTTATATATTATATCATGCCAATGTATTATGCCATATTACTAGAATGATGACTAAATACTTAATGACCATCAAACACATAAAATGCACTTCACTGTCTAGTAGTAAACCTAGACCTCAATTTTTTTTATTTATTTTTTTTGCAGGGCCTCACTATGCAGCTTGGACTCATAATGATCCTCCTATTTTCTGCCTCCCTAGTTCTGGGATTACAGGAGTGTGCCACCATCACCCCACCCAAGGGCAGGGCCGGTGCAACACGTAATGGCAGGGGTCGAACCCTGGCCCTTGCACTTACCTAAGCAAGCACTTAGTCTGCTGAACTATCTTGCCAGCTCTCAAGTTTTTTTTAAGTCTTCAGCTTAATCTAATGTGCCACTAAGTTTAAGATCCTCTGTTCTATGAGTGTTCTGTTTTTGGAAGAAGTTCTTTCCTAAAGATAAATTTACAAACTTAATTGGGGATTGAGCTATTGCCATTTAAAAATTATAGATTGTATTGTGAAATATGTAAGCCCCAAGCTGGTAGATTTAAATTAGAAAATGTCCTTGACCCACTACTTCAGACTACACACATATGGCACATGGATTGGAAGGAAACACAAGATTTTCAGTATTTGAGCAGGTATGAAAGTGATCCATTAAAGGGATTTGATGCATGCTCAGTCTATCATTGTAACTCAGTGGTCCCTAAGGAATTTCTTTCATGGATTATTACATTGTTCCAGAAGATGGCTGTCATAGAATCTTGACCAGACTTCCCACAAGTGCATCCAGAAATTGTTCAAATGTAAACAGAGGACAGAAGCATGATTGAATTCTTTGAATTGAACCTGATATTTAAAACTGTAAAAAAAATGTATCACAAATCAGGTTACCAGCATAACAACAACAATCCCACAGGACCTGAGAGTGTTCACTCTAGTTACTATTTCTATCATCCTATTCTGGTTCTCCAGATTTAATATTAATTTAATATTAATGTGAATTTTGGAGGATTATTATAGGAGAATAATGTGTTATTCACAAGAGGACAATGACTTCAGGGAACTCAAAGCACTATTTTCATTTACACACTGCAGTAATAATCATGGTTCTGAGACGCAAAGATACCAACCATGTTTCTGACAATAAATCAGCCATTACTCTCATTGAATTCAGGAAAGTAAACTTATCCCAGATTTCATCATCCTCAATTCTCCTGAGGAAAGCAATATGGTTATATATGCATTATAACTTTTAATTATTGGGGGAGACTGGTCACTAATACTTCTCAGGTTTTCATTACTTTCCATGTCATTCAGTAACTAACGCATCTTAATCCTCTGGAATTACTAAAGGACCCACACCTTGAGACTTTGACAGTGTTGTGGTTACTTGGGAGAAGTTATCCAGCAAACAGGACCACTTTGAGAAGTCATTTAGAGCCTACTTCTCTTTATTATCACAATAAGAATTTGTTGCTGTTACAGTGTAAAGTAATGAATCAAGATCCAAGCAAAAAAACTGATGTCAAGAAAACTTGGACTCCATGTTTCTGGAATTCTAACTCTCAAAACTTTCTGGCCTATTTGCACGAGTGCAGTAGTTCAAATGGCAATATAATACTGAATGATCCATCTCCAGTCCAAGAACATTCTCGTTTATTCATTCTTTTGTCAACATATATTTATATCATTAAGTAGCAAAGTCTCCACCCTTAGAGATTAAATGCTGGTGGAGAAGAATAGTAACAAATGGGTAGCAGATACACTTATGACCTAGTATAAGACAATGATAAAAATCAAGCAAGTAAGGAAGAAGGTGATGGCACCACATTACAGTAAGCAACTGGCCTCTCTAAGAAATTTGTAAATGAGAATAAGAGTGTGTAGAAGTCACAGGCTGGGGAAAAACAGGTGGGTGGGTGTGGAGGACCACCTGAGCAGCTAACCTTGAAAGAAGAGAGATTGTCTCTGTTTTGACTGAGCCTGACCCTGTTTCCTCATATTGATATGTAGGGCTGGCTAGGACTTCTGTTTATCCTTCAATTGGCCTTAAACAATGTATATTGGTCTAGCTGAGGTGCTGCTGATAGTCTTTGAAGGTGGCATGCGTGTTTCCTTGGTAAGGATGAAGAGCCAATGCTTCATGCTGCCAGCTGAGATACAGCCTTGAGATAGAGGCTATGACTTCCTGGGGCTTGAAAGATTACATCAGAGTTGAAGCACCAGACCCCTGAAACATTAAATACTATCTTAATAGCATAATACAAATTACTTTCTCTGCGTATCCTCTCTGCATATGGCAGAGGTAAATGCAGGCCATCTGCCTAGCTCAGCTCACAGAACTCACCTACTTCCCACAATTCTCAGTCATTTCTCCTCAAGCCACTCCTCCTCCACTGAGTAAAACTCAGGTGCGGTCCTGGGTCAGTCTCTTTGTTCCAGAAACCCATCTTCATCGCTAGACTTAGGGCTCCTTGACTCCCCAATAATTACAAATATGTTTTAGTGTCTTTATTGGGAGTGGTAGATTGGAATTAACTTGACCGGATTCCAATAACATATCTTTGGGGTTACAAATATTGACTTCTTGGACCGAGACGAGAATCTAGAGGGGACTCCTGCAGGTGTGGGTTGAAATCCTTTGTTTTCATCCTTACCCTGTCCTGCCAAATGATAGAGGTGGACCGAGCTCCATAAACACATCCTTTTACTACTCTTTTGAATTATCTGCTTGGATTTAGCACCGTGATATCAAAAATGTTTTGCTTTGCAGTGCTGAAGACCAAAGCCAATGTCTCACAAGTGCTAGGCAAGTGCTTTATCACTGAGTACATTACCAGTCCTTTTAAAATTGTATTTTGGCACAGGGTCTCTCCACATGATTCAAGCCGACATTGAACTTGTAGCAGTTTTACAGGCCACAAAATTGTTTTTAAAAAAAAAACAGAAACCTTGTTTTTAAAAAGAAATTTGAGGAGTAATTAGCATATGCTAAAGTGCCTATGTCTAAATTATAATATTTAATGTTTTTACATATCTACCCAACCATCACCATGATCATGATAATGTATCCATCGCCCCAGAAAGTTTCCTCTTTTTTTTTTTTTTGACGGAACCAGGGATTGAACTCAGGCCTTTGCACTTAGCCAGGGAAGAGCTTATTCCACTGAGCCATCTCCCCAGTCCCTAGAAAGTTTCCTTTTACAGATTTGTAATCTCTCCTTCTTGTCCTGGACTTTGTCCTCTTTCACTTGTCATAATTGTCCTGAGACTCATCTATGTTGTACTATGTATCAACTGCTGATTACTTTTTATTGCTGAGTGGAATTCCATTGAATAAACACATTAATGTTTACTAACTCTTTTGTTTATGAACTCTTTTGTTTATGGGCCATTTCCAGTTTGGGGCCATATGAGTTAATTTTTTTACATGATACAAAGATGGATCATGTAAAAAAAAAAAAGGTTTTGGGTTTTTTTTTTTTCTATTTTTCCTTTTTCTTTTTGGCTTATATAAGGATCTGCCATTTCTAATACTATTAGTGGCATCCATTTTCCACTGAATTGCCTTTGCATCTTTTCTAAAAATCAGTTATATGTGTGAGTCCATTTCTAGATCTTCTGTGTTGTTTCATTGAATCGCTGATTTACCTTGGTTCTATATTATGCTGTCTTAATTCCTTTAATTTTATAAGAAGTCCTGAAATGAGGTGGTGTTAGCCTTCAGATTTTTAGGTTTCTTTCAAAGTTATGGATCATCTCCAAGCCAGCTTCTCACAAAAGCACAGTCATGCAAAGAGCTGCTATTCCTGTACTTCATGATGTCCCGCAAATCCATCCTCTGAGATGGGGCGCTGGAGATCATGCTCCTCTTTTGCCACCTAAATCCACTCTTAGGCTCAGCAATACAAGAAGCAAGAGAGAAAGCTATACTGGTGGAGGGAAAAGGATTTCCTCCTTCCTGTTTGCCTCCTGCTTTCAACACTGCCACCCCAGAACTGTGTCTTCACCCCAGCAGTGTACAGCCTATTGGGCTGCAGAAGAATCTGTGTTATTGTTCACCAAACACTTGCAAGACTAAGCCCACTGCACCTGAACCTTCACTAACGGGGCACCAGAGAAGCACTGCTGCTGAGACTGCTGAGAGACAGAGACAGAGACAGAGGGAGGGAGGGAAGGAGGAGAGAGAGAGAGAGAGAGAGAGAGAGAGAGAGAGAGAGAGAGAGAGAATAAAACTTTAAAAATGGGCTAGTATGATAGTAACAATAATACATTGCATGTTGTTCTCTTCGTAACTGTTATTCAGAGTATAAGATATAGACATGAAATATTACCCAAACTATTAGCTCAAACCTTTCTTTTCAATGAACTCAGAGAAACTAGCTATATAACTATCTTATCTTGTATACACATATACTTTTTTTCTTTTCCTTTCCATCCTTTTTCCTTTCCTCCATTACTAGTTTCTCTTTTCTTTTGTTATGTTTCTTCCTAATTCATAATATATATTACACTTTGGATCTTATTTACTTGTTCAGTTTCTTACACTAGTGAGACAATATGATATTTACATATGTGGGTCTGATTTATGTCACCTATGATTATGGTCTCTATATTCATCCATGTACCAATAAAAGTCTCCAGTTTATCCTTATTCATAGCTGAGTAGTACTCCATTACATTAAAAAAATGCCACATCTTTTTATCCATTCACCAGTTGATGGGAATTTATTCCTAAAATGTAGCTATTACAAATTGCTGCTATAAATACGGGTGCACTTACATCACTGGGGTATGATACTTTTAATTTTCCTAGGATGATACCTAGAAGGGAAATAACTGGGTCAAGTGGAACCTCCAAGCCTAGTTTTTTAAGCAATCCCCACACTGATTTCCACAGTGGTTGCACCAGTCTTCACTCCCACTAACAGCAGAGAAGCTTCTTTTCCCTGATAGCTGTTCTAGCATTTGTTATTGGTTGACATTTTTGGTGACAGCCACTCTTTCTGGGGTCAGATTGGAATTTCAGTGTTGTTTTAATTTGCATCTTCTGATGGTCAATGATGTTGAACATTTTTTTCATATATTTGCTATTTGTATTTTTTCATCTGAGAAGTGTGTATTCATCTCAAATGCACACTTTTGGATTGGCTCTTTAAGTTTGAGGGGTCTCATTGTTTTTGATTCTTTTTTTTTTTTAAGGGAAGGGTCTACAGGGTGTTCAGGGCCTCACTACTAGATTGGACTCATAGTGATCCGCCTGTTTACAGCCTCCCAAGAGCTGGGATTACAGGCGTGCACCACCACATCCAGTCTCAATTGCCATCTCAGCACGTCCCGGGGTGGGGTGGGGGTGGCTGGCATGGCAGGCCCTGGGATCGAACCCCAGGCCCCTGTGCCTGCTTACACACACTTTAATATACTGAGCTATTTGGCCAGCCCGCTATTTTCAATTCTTTTTTTTTAATTAATTTTATTAAAAAACAAGTAGTAATGAGACAGTTTCAAAACTGATGAGTAGGACAGTTTCAATTGTTTTCAATTCTTTATGTTCTAGATAAAATTCATTTGTCTGAGGGACAATTGGCCAAAAAAAAATTTCCCACTCTGGGTTATTTTTCACTCTGTTGGTAATTTTTTCTGTCATACAAAAGCTTTTTAATAAGATAAGATCCCATTTGTTGATTCTCTGTAGTAGTTACTGTATGGTCTTTGGTTTTTGTTCATAAAATCTCTGCTTACACCTATGTCTTCAAGATTTCTGCCTATTTTCTCTGCCAGTAAATTTACTGTTTTGCTTTATTATTTAGGATCTTGAACCATTTTGACTTTAGTGCAGTGCATGGTGATAAACAGAAGTCCAAATTTGGTCTTCAGCATGTGGAAAGTCAGTTTTTCCAGCATCATTTATCAAATGAATGTGCTGGGCTTCATTGTGAAAAATAAGGTGACTGTGTGTGTTCAGGCTGCATCTGCATCTTCTGTTCTGTTCCTGAGATCCTCAGGTTTACTTTTCTGTCTCTTTGTTTGTTTTGCCAAGACAATGCTTATCTTATCACAATAGTTTTGTAGTATAATTTCAGGCCAGGAAATGCAGTACCCCCTGCCTTGCCTCTGTTGCCCAGAATTTTCTTTGCTATTCTAGGGCTCTTCCATTTCCAAATAAATTTTAGGTATTTTTTTTCTAGTTCTGTGAGGTACGGAGGTATTATTGGTGTTTTTTATTGCAATCCCAATCAAAATGTTTAACAGTTTTAGAATTAGGTACATTTTCATTTGTTTTTCCTATCCTTAAGCAGAAGACACCTTTCCATTTTCTGATATCCTCTTTCTATCTCTGTCCCTTTCTCTCTCTCTCTCTCTCTCTCTCTCTCTCTCTCTCTCTCTCTGCCTCTCTTTCTGTGTGTGTGTGTGTGTGTGTGTGCGTGTGTATGTATGTGTGTGTTGCTTGTGTACAGGAATGCTATTGATTTTTTACTATGGCCTTGGTATCCAGGTACACTGCTGAATTTGGTTATTAAGTCTCCAAGGCTTTTGGTGGTGGTTTTGAGGTCTTCTATGTGGAGTATAATGTCATGTGCAAAGAATGTTAATTTCACATCTTCTTTTCATTTCATTATTCCTTTTATTTAATTATCTTGTCTGATTGTTCTGGCTAATGTTTCCAGAGCTATATTGAATGGGAATGATGATAGTGGACATCCCTGTCTTGTTCCTGATCTTAGACAAAAGCTTTCACGTTTTGACCATTTAAGATGACATTAGCTGTTAGCTTGTCATAGATAGCTTTTATCAAAAGAAGAAGCTGAAGATCATCTATGCCAATAAGCTGTTGGGTTTTTATCATGAATGAATGCTGGACTTTGTCTTTTTTTTTTCATCTAGTGAGCTGATCATGTGAGTTTTGTCCTTGGTTCTGTTACTATCGTGTATTACATGTATTGTTTTGCATGTGTCAAAACATTTCTGCATCCCTGGTATGAGTCCTTGTTGGTCATAGTGCATAACGTTTTTGATGATTTGCTGCATTCTGTTTGTTACTATCGTATGGAGGATTTTTGCATCTATGTTCATTAAGGAGATTGGCCTGTAGTTTTCTTTTTTGGATGGATTCTTCACTGGTTTTAGAATCAGGATAATATTTGCTTCCAGAAATGGTTTCAGAACTTCCCTTTCAATTTCCTTGAAGAGTTTCAGCATTACAGACATTCATTCTTCCTTAAATTTCTCATAGAATTCAAATTGAATCCATCAGGGCCTGAGCTTTTCTTTGTTGGAAAATGTTTTTTACATTTTCAATTTCATTGACTGATATCAAGGTATTTATAATTTTTATATCTTCCTGATTTAATTTTGGCAATTTAAAAACTTTCTTTATTTTCTTTCTTTCTTTCTTTCTTTTTTATTTTTTATTTTGGCGGAACCAGGGATTGAACTCAGGTCCTTGTGCTTGCCAGGGAAGCACTTATTCCACTGAGCCATCTCCCCAGCTAATTTTGGCAATTTAGTTGTGTCTACAAATCTGTGTATTCCTTCTGAGTTTTCTGTCTTACTAGAATACAGGTTACTAGGATACAGGTTCTGTAGGATCTGTTGTGATTTGCTCCTTTTTTTTATTCCTAATTTCTTGAATTTGTGTTTTTGTTTCTCCTCTTTCATAAAGTTAGCCAATGGTTTATCAATTTTGTTTATTCTATCAAAGAACCAACTTTACAATTCATTGATTCTTTATATTGTTTTCTTAGTTTCAATTGCTCTTATCTTTATAATTTCCTCCCTCATATGAGCTTTGGATTTGATTTATTCTTCTTTTCCTAGGAGTTTGAGGCTCAACATTAGATTGTGCCAGATAGCTCAGCAGATTAAAGCATCTGCAAGCAGACACA
>NW_004524635.1:3050822-3060174 GCF_000260255.1 Octodon degus
ACACACACACACACACAAAGAAAAAATTAGATTCTGTATTTAAGTTCATTCTGTTTTCCTAATGTAAGAGTTTATTGCTATTAAATTTCCTTCAGCCTTTAGGCCAGAACTGCTGTCTTCCAGTAATTTGCCAAAATGACTAACACAAAGGGCAAGAGGAGGGGAATCTGGTATATGCTTTCCAGGCCTTTTAGAAAACATGGGGTTGTTCCTTTGGCTACATACATGCGAATCTACAAAAAGGGTGATATTGTAGACATCAAGGGAATGGGTACTGTGCAAAAAGAAATGCCTCACAAATGTTACCATGGCAAAACGGGAAGTCTACAATGTTATCTAGCATGCTGTTGACATTGCTGTAAACAAGTAAGTTAAGGGTAAGATACTTGCCAAGAGGATTAATGTACATTTTGAGCATATTAGACACTCAAAAAGTCGTGATAGCTTCCTGAAACGTGTCAAGGAAAATGATCAGAAAAAGAAGGAAGCCAAAGAGAACAGTACCTGGATTCAACTGAAACGCAGCCTGCCCCTCCCAGAGAAGCACACTTTGTGAGGACCAATGGAAAGGACCCTGAGTTGTTGGAACCTATTCCCTATGAATTCATGGCATAAACTGGGGACATTGCTCTGCCATTGAGTACCTAATTAGCAGCTTAAGTGTTCTAGGTCCTATGTAAAAATAAAATCATCCTGTGTTGTAAGGGTGGTTTTCTTAGTTGAACAGGTATGTGGTACCTTCTTACCTCAAAAATATTTGCAACAGATTTTCACTGTACCTAGTAATTGTGTCTAGCCTTTATTCTTCAGTATTTTCTTGCTGAAAGACATTATTGAGGTATTTATATTGGCTTGAAGATCTTGTAAATCATCATGTGGAAAAGATGTATCAAAATAAAAGGAAGTCACTTCAGAATCAAACTTAAATCCATTTCAGTCAAATAAATTGCTTAAAGTACCAAAAAAAAAAAAAAAATCCTTTGTAGCACTGCTTTGATTGTGTCCCATAAGTTCTGGTATGTTGAATTAGAATTTTTGTTTAATTGTATATTCTGTTTAATTTCATCTTTAATTTCCTTTGCAACCCATTGGTTGTTCAAGAGTGTTGTTTAATTTCCATGTGTTTATATAGTTTGTGTGGTTTCTTTTGTTGTTGATTTACAGTTTCGTTGCCCTAATGTTCAGACAGTATGCATGGGATGATCTCAATTCCTCTTCATTTACTTAAGCATTTACTACTACATTTATAGTTTTGTGGGCTAATTTGTGGTTTATATGGGAGAGTGTCCCACGTGCAACTAAGAAGAATGTGTATTCTGGGGTTTTGGTCATGTAACAGGTCCATTTGATCATAGGCTTGGTTTAGTTCTGTTATTTCTTCATTTATGATTTTGTCCAGTTCATCTGTCTATTTGTGACAGTGGGGTACAGAGGTTCCCTACTATAATTGCGTTAGTGGTTTTTGTTTGTTGGTTGGTTGGTTGGTTGGTTTAATGTATTTAGTTGTTACAGGGTCTCACTACACAGCTCAGACTCATAGTGATCTCCTGTTTTTTAGCCTGCCCAGAGCTGGGGTTACAGGGGTATGCCACTACCCCGGAAATCTGTGGTCAGCTTAGTGCACCCAGGAGGTGGGGTTGGCACCACATATGGTGCCAGGGATCGAACCGCAGTCCTTGTGCTTGCCTAAGCTTGCCTAAGCAGGCACTTTAGTCTGCAAAGCTATCTCACCGGTCTCTGTGTTAGTGTTTATTTGACCTTTCATGTCTGCTAATCTTTGTTTTATGTAGTGGGTACACCAGTGTTTGGTGCATATATATTTATGATTGCTATCTCTTCTTCTTAGAGTTTTCCCATAATAAGTATGTAGTGACATTCTTTGTCTTTTTTGATCAGTTTTGGCTTAAAGTTTACATCATCTGCAAACAGAGTATCTACGCCTGGTTTTCTATAGCATGGAGAATTGTTTTCCAACCTTCGACTTTTAGTCTATGCATTTCTTTTTGGCTTAAATATCTTACTTTTATGTGAACATAGCATATTGTTGGATCTTATTTCTTGATCCATTCTTTTAATTGGTGAGTTGAGACTACTTACATTGATGGCTAGAAGGATATGTATTAGCTTTTCTTTTTCATATTATTTTCCTGTTGTTGGGTCCCTGTCTTTCTCCTCTGTTTAACTTCTTGCCCTGCCTGGCAGCTTCTTTTTATTGATGTTTGTATGTTTGCAGTCTTCTTTATCTCTTTCTAATATGTTCTTCAGAGGCATTTTCTAGAGTTGGTTTGGTGGTTATGAACTTCTTCAGTTGTTCTTTGTATGGAAGTATCTTATTTCTCCAACAATTTTGAAATATAGTTCTATGGAATACATCAATCTTAAAGCTCTGAAGTTTTGCTTCTCTAAGTTTACAAAGTTTTAATAATTCCACTCATTTTGCTTCTTGATTCGCCAGTTCTAGGGGTAGATTTCTCCCACAGCTGCTACCCTCATGGTATATAGAGCTCACTTTTTAATCAGTTACCTCATTAACGACTTTATTCCTCTTGTAAATTGGCTAACTTCCAACAGACTGGTGATGCTGAAAGCATAATCACGGGACCAGCAACACTAGCATGGCCTGGGGACTTGTTAGAATACAAACTCTTGCACTGTGCAACAGATCTACTGGATCAGAAATTGCAGTTGGATCCAGTAATCTGTTTTGACAAGCCTTCTAGTTGCTGCTGATGCACTGAAGTGTGAGAACATACTGAAATATGTGAGACTTAAGTGAGGAAAATGAACCTATCTAAGTGTCAATCCAATGAAGTAGTTTTGTTCTGAAATTTGAAAATTATGAGCTTTCAATGATACAAACGGTTGACAGCTTTGACAATTACTTATGAAACTACATTTTTCTGCAAACCAATAAATTAACTCCTTGATATTTATCTAAATGAAATGAAGCATGTCCACACACAAAAAAAAATTGCACATAGTTTATACCAATTTTAGTCATAATTGCCAGGGCTGGAGAGATAGCTCAAAGGCATAAGCACCTACCTGGCAAGCACAAGGACCTGAATTCAATCCCCAGCCCAACATGCTGTGTGGTCTCAGTGATGTGTGCCCACCATGAGGCCCTAGAACCAGGTGTGGTTGTGCACACCTGTAATCCCAGCACTCGAGAGGCTGAGCCAGGAGGATCTCTGTGAGTTTGAGACCAGAATGGGGGCTACAAAAGTGAGTGCAAGGCCTGCCCAAACTGCATAGTGAGATCCTGTGTAAAAAAAATAAAAATAAAAATCAAGTGGCCCGGGGAGATGGCTCAGTAGAATAATCACTTCCCTGACAAGCACAAGAGTCTGAGTTCAATCCCTGGTTCCAGGAAAAAAAAAATCGTAATTGCCAAACCTTGGAAACAACTAAATATCCTTCAGTGAATGAATGAATGAATGAATGAATGAATGAATGAATGAATGAATAAATGAATGAGCTGCTGGATACAGAGACGATGAAGTATTATTCAGCACAAGAAAATATTATTCAGCCTCCAAGTCACAAAGGACTTGGAGGAAATTTAAATGCATATTACTAAGTGATAAAAAACAATATGAAAAGCCTACAATAGTGTATGATTCCAATAATATGATATTTCACCAAAGGTAGAAGTACAGAGACAGTAAAATGAGCAGTGTTCATCAGACATTGGTGTGGAGGGGGATTCAAATGGACAGAGAATAAGACAGCACTGAAACTTCTTCTCTGTGCCATTGGAACAAATGTGAGCTCAACCTGGGCAATTTAATGATTTCACAAGACCTTGTCTCAAAACAGAAAAATTAAAAAAGAGCTGGGAATGTGGCTTGTAGCAAAGGCCCTGGGGTCAAGCTTCAGTAGGAAATAAATAAAATGCACAGCAATACTAAGGGTGAATCCTAATGAAATCTGTGGAGTTTTGGTGATAATGGTGGGACAATGTAGGTCTGTCCATGGCATCAAACACACATCAAACACACTCATGCTGCTTCAGGGTGTTCATATGGGGGATCTGTGTGTGTGTGTGTGTGTGTGTGTGTGTGTGTGTGTGTGTATGCATGCATGCATGTGTGTGTGTGTGCACATGCAGAGAGAACACGGGAATATGGGAATGCTATAATTTCTATTCAGTTTTGCTATTAACCTAAAAGTGCTCTAAAATAATATTTATTAATGTAAAAATTAATGTAAAAAGTAACTATGAAGTGAGCAAAAATCATGCCTATTTCAAAGATAAAGAAATTGAGATAAAAAAGGATTGAGTGATTTACCTGTTGCAAGGAGAAAAGGTTTAATTTAAGCAGACTTGCACCCTTCACTGCTACCGGGAAAAAAAAAAACCACTCAGAATCTTAGAATATCTTACAGAATATGTATTAGCACTGAAGATCCTTTAATGCAACCTTCAGTGACAATACCATCACAGATAGACTTTTAAGATCTCAAAGACCAAGTCATATTCTGGACCAACTAGATAATAAACTCTGGGGTGTGACTCCATGTTTGCATCTACTGAGGCTTCATGGGCATTATACCAGTGACAGGCTTGAAACTCATGTGAATGAATGAATGAAAAAGTAATGGAAAACAATTAAATCTGGTGGGCATGCTACCATTCACTAAAGGGCAAGAATGTAAGAAATCATTTTCTATTTTATGTTTTTGATGTATTTGGTACAGTGTCTACAGGGTCTCACTACACAGATCAGACTCTTAGTGATTCTCCTGTTTTCAGGCTCCCAAATGCTGGGATTACAGGCGTGCGCCACCATGCCCAGTCTCAATCACCATCTCATTGCACCCTGGGGATGGGGCCAGCACAGCAAGCAGGGGATCAAACCCCAGCCCTTGCATCTGCCTAAGCATGCGCTTTAATCTGCTGAGCTATCTAGCCAGCCCACCCTTTCTACTTTAAATCATCAGTGTCTGGGACTGGCAGAAGTATAATTGTTGTCCTTTGAATTTTTAAGGTTGGTGTGATATCCTGAAAAGAGCAGAGTTCTTGGTCATACGTTCCAGAATCAACTCTAACACTTAAAAATTGCTATCTTGCAATGTTTGCCTTTCGAGAGACTCAATTTCCTTTATGCAAATGAGTACCAAAATAAAACATACATGCCTTAATTTCACAGTTAATTCTAAAACTTAAGTAAAACAATGTGTATTCTGCTTTTTTCTTGTAAACTTACAGATTGATATGGTGTTTGTTTTAGAAGATAGTGAACTTAAAATGGACACTGATGGTGCAGAGAACAAGGACTGAGTCTCACTCTTGGTATTGATTATCTGCTCATAGAGAAGTTATGTAAACTTAGTGAAAGAGCATTCTCATATACAATATGTAGAAAACAGTTAGGTCTGGGGACATAGCTCACGGGCATAAGTACCTGCCTGGCAAGCACAAGGTCCCAAGTTTGATCCCTGTTATGGGGGAAATAAAATTTTTTTAAGGGCTGGCCAAATAGCTCAGCGGATTAAAGCACCTGCAAGCAGGCTCAAGATCAGGGTTCAATCCCTGGGCCTGCCGTGCCGGCCTGGCCCCTGGGACACGGTGAGACAGTGATTGAGACTGGGTGTGGTGGCGAGTGCCTGTCATTCTAGCTCTTGAGAAGTTGTAAACAGGTGGATCACTACAAGTCCGATCTACTAGTGAGACCCTGAACACCCTGTAGAACCTTCCCTAAAAATACAAAAAAAAAAAAAAAGAAAGAAAGAAAGAAAGAAAGAAAGAAAGAAAGAAAGCAAAGTTAGTAACTTTATGATTTCTTGGAGAGTTAATACTTTGAACAGTATGTGGTACCTAGAAGTTATTCTAGAAGTGTTACTTTCCCTTCTCCCCAGCCACTTCAATATCTCTTTTATTCCATTATGCATTTTAAAGGAAAAAATAACAGTTATACAACATCATTATTTGATTATGAATGATCTGTCCAAAAGGAGCCATTAGCCCGGGCAAAGGCATCCATCCCTTGCTCTTGGTTAGAGACTCATTGTCACCAATATGCCAGTTTGCAGTCAGATCCCAATAAATATATCAGCAAGCTCTTTTATAGTTAGACACGTTTAGTGTAAAATTCACAAGCAGCTAAAAAACTAAGTCAGAAAACACTGAAAACGAAAAGCCACAAGTATCCAACAAAGCCTCAATAATTAAAACAGTATATAACTTGTATATGAACAGAAGGCAAGCCATTGGAATAAAAAACAATCCATGTGCATCCAACTAACTGTAGAAATACAGTATTTAATCCAAGTGGCATCTTTGGAGCAAAGTTATTCTTTTTCATATATGGTGCTGGGATAAGTACACCAACATTTAGTGGGAGAATTAGATTAATTCCTCAAATGATACACACACACATAAGCTCTAAATCAAACTTATTATAAAAAATAAAATTATGCAAATACAGAAAAATATAAACAAATTCCTCTTCAGCCTGAGTGTAGGGAAAATTTACTATGACTGTCTAGATGCAATTAATAAAAGTCTGATAAATTTTACCACATAAAAATAAAACATGTGGGCTGGGGAGATAGCTCAGTAGAATAAGTGCTTGCCTGGCAAGTTCAAGGTCATGAGTTCAATCTCCAGTACCGCCAAAAAAATAATAAATAAAAATAAAAATAAAAATAAAACATGTTTACACACACACACACACACACACACACACACACAAAGGCAAGATAGGTACTAAATTGAGGGAAAGATTTGTAATGTTTAAAATTGAAGAAGTGTAGCTCAAACATCCTAAACAAAAATAGATAAAACATAAGCAGGTATAAAAAAATAAACATAAGCAGATTTTTTTTAAATGGCCTTTAAACAATAGTACAATATGACTGTTTTAGTCTGGTCAGGCTCTATAACTACACAGATTTACCAGCTTATTAACAATAAAAATGTATTCCCCATTGTCCTGGGGGCTCAGAAGTGGTAGATCAAAACACCAGCAATGTCTGGGGAGAAGTCTCCTTCCTAGGGCATGAACGGCTGTCTTGTCACTGTGCTGTCACATGGTGACAAGAAAGTTCTCTCCAGCATCTCTTACATGGACACTAACCCCATTCATGGGAGCTTTACTGTCATGTCCTAACCACTTCTCAAAAGCACCACCTCCTACCACCACCAAATGGGGGTTAAAATTCTGACAAATGAATTTTGGGTAGACACAAATATTCAGCTTATAGCCTCTACTTACAATCAAAGAAATGTTAATTAAAACTGTAATGAGATACCACTTCCAATCTACTAGATTAGCAAGCATTTAAAAAATTGATCACACATGAAACTGTCCTATTAATTGGTTTTGAAACTGTCTCATTGTTATGTTTCTCAATAAAATCAATAAAAAAATTGACCATACACTATTGGCAAAACACTTGCAGGTTTTAAACATTGCTAACAGAATGCAAAATGAAGTCAAATTCCCCTGTGTAGGAAGATTTGGAAATACTTAGCAAATCTAAATAAGCAATTCCACTTCTAGGAATTTATCTTGTAGACAGACAGACAGATCTCTTTAAGAAAAAAAAGAAATAGCATTCTGTTATCTTAAAACAAAAAAAGGATAAGACTACTAAACAGAGGTAGGAGAGGACTGAAAAGGAGAGAATGAAGCTTCTCTATATAATTTTATATAGCTTTAGGCTTGGGAAGCACATTACCATTATGCTTATTTTTAAGATTATAGCTGACTGTAGTGGCACAGTCCTTGTCCCTGGATACTCAAAAGCTCAGGCAAGAGCATCACAAGTTTAAGACCCTGTCTCAAAAACGAAATAAAACAAAGGACTGGTGATGTAGCTCAATGGTATAACACACTCATGTATAAACCCAAGTATGAGGAATATTACCCAAAATGAGCAAAGATGAAAAAAAGAAAAATTAAAAACCTAAAACTGAAAGCAAATTGTAACAATAAACCAATCAATCATACTTAATATGAATGTCATACACAAAATGAGGGGAGAAAGGAAAAATGAAAAGAAAAAACTAAGTAACATGAGTAAAGTATCTGATTTCAATACATACCCTGGGTCTTCTGCAGGGTTGTTGAATGGGGAGAAAGCTACACACCAAACCTGTGTCTCAGTTACTCTTTTCTCATTTCTGGGACAAATATATGATACCCAAAATGAAGGAAGGGAAGGTTTATTTAGCTCACAGTTACTGGAGGTTTCATTCCACACTCACCTGGCTCCAAGGCACAGTGGCACAGGGCAGAGAACATCCATTGATGGTGGCCGCAAAGAGCAGAGAGTGCAAAAGGGAGCCGTAGTGACAACAACGGCTGCAGAGAGCAGGTCTGTCTCCCTTATGTTTCACTCAGGCTCTCCGCCCCAGCCTGGGTGCAGTCCTCACATCCATAATCCCAGCAGCACTCACACGCATAATCCCAGTGGATCATGAGTCAATCGCAAACTCTAGAAGTCCACCCCATGACTGCATGAGGCTTTGGGGGAACAACTAGACACAAACCATAGCAAACTGTTATGAGTAAAGTCATTCCAAAGCTATTTTGGACAAAATACAGCAATGACAGAATAAATAAATGTGCCCATTTTCTTGGGAACCACAGTGTTCATTCTGCAAGAAGAAACATGCAAATATGGGGTGGCAGAAGGTAAGAAAGAGTCCTGTAGAGATGAATTGGATTAGAAAGTACTACTGAACTCAAGATTTTAAAAATATGTGTACACACAGGTATATGTACATATATATGTAAGTGTATGTATGTGTGCATACATGCACATGTCTATTTATCTCTGTCTGCTGAATTGTCAGAGAAGCCAGTATATTTCAATAACCATGAGTCTATCTGACACTTTAATGTTATCTATATCTTAATTTTTAATACAATTCATGTGAAACAAACCAGGGCTCTTGAGAAAAATGTCCAGTCCTGCAGCTAAGGAAGCACAGTACACGATCAGGCTGGAAAAACTTACAAGGAATCACTCAGAAAAGCAGTGAAGCCAAGCCACCAAAATGTGGGTTCATCCTGAAGGGATTTCACTGGTCAAGTGTGTGACAATCTGAGCTCCAAAATGTACAAAAAGTGTGAAAACTTACAAGCCATTGGGGGAAGAAGCAATCAATAAACTCATAGCACATAAATTAAAAAGTAGCAGGGGAGGTCACGTTATTTACAGTAGGATGTGGAGTGTGAACTTGTAAATGTGGAATACAGGAGTTAGAAAGTCATTACATTGGAACCATCACGGACAAACTTGTTTTGAGCAAGATTCATCAATTGGTTGCAGATCTAGGGGAACATGTAATGAGGAACAGAATATTTGCATGATCTCAATGTATTTTCTTTGTTTTCTT
>NW_004524635.1:3060274-3100351 GCF_000260255.1 Octodon degus
TCAGGTGATCAAAATCAACATCATCCATGTGGAACACAGGAACAATGAGGCCTGCAGGTGATATTCTGAGAGGGACGCAGTGTCCCTCATGCAACACTTCAGCCAGAAAGGCATAACCAGAATGTAATCACTAGAAAGCATCAGGCAAAGCCACAATGAGGAACTTCATTCATTAAAAACAAAATCTATGAAAATGTCCCTGATTAAAGGAACCTAAAGAGGGGCCAGGGAGATGGCTCAGTGGAATAAGCGCTTCCCTGGCAAGCACAAGGGCCTGAGTTCAATCCCTGGTTCCAAAAAAAAAGGAACCTAAAGAGACATGGCAACTAGGGGCAATACCCTATCCAAGACTGGACCCTGAACTGGAAATGAAGTTGGGGTTAGAAGGGGGCTAAATAGGGCATTAGTTCATAATAGACAAAATTAGCACAGATTAGATAAAAATCCTGTATGAGAATACTTAAGTTTTAACTGTGTTGTGTCTAGGTAAGATACTATCACCATTCTTAGAAAATATACATTGTATGCTGACAGCCTAAGAGCTTGACAGATGTGGTTGACTCTCATATAATTTTAAAAAACCTATCTAGGGCCAGGTTCAGTAGAGTAAGTGCTTGCCTGGAAAGTGCAGGGTCCTGAGTTCCCTCCCTGGTACAGTAAAAAAAAAAAATAAAAAAATATATGAATATACACAAACACACACACACACATACATACACACACACATATATATATATAGTCAAAATATGCACAAGTCACCAAGCAAGTGGAGTAAAATGTCAACAACAAATGATCTCAAGTAAAGGACATGCTAGTGTTCTTTATACCAATCTTTTTCTTGCAACTTTTGAGTGCACTTTATTTACAAATAAGAAATACTCTGAAAAAAAAAGGAGTTAGGGATGTAACTCAACAGTGGGTGCTTGCCTAGCATGCACAAGGTTCTCCTAGGTTGGACAGGATTGCTATCAACTTGATTCTGAAAGACAGAAAAGATAATTTAGATTAGCTCAACATAGTCTAATGTCTTTAATACAAAATAAGCTATAAATTCATTTTAATCCAAGAATGAAAAGTGGCAATCTAATTTTGCTTAAATAACTTTATTGTTTAATGTGTGTAAAACCATTCACTGAAGCAGTTTTAATAAACTCACTTACAAACTAATATATAGAGTATACTTAACACACAGTGATGATTTAGCTATGTACCATTTATAAGCTAGATGTTTCTCTCAGTTTCCTCTTAGGAAGACATGATCAGAGAAAAAATGTCTACTAAATACCCTTTATATATGTGAAATCAAATTTTAGAACATCATATTAAGCATCACAGTTCTTATTCCAAAATAACATCTGAAGACCCAACAGAAATATCTTTTAGCTTCACCTTTTAAATATCTCTTTTTAGTTAAATATTAAGATTTTGAAGAGAAAGAATACATAATTTAATATTTCCTGCCCTGTGAAATGGTTATGTCCTTTAGTTCTCATGGAGATTTACAAGCTGTCTTAGTTAATTTTCTCCTTGCTGAAAAAAAATCATATCCAACTTCCACAGTTAAAAGGTAAAAGTTGCAGTTAGCTCAGTCTGTAGAGGGTTCAGTCCAAAATCAGCTGGCCTCAAGGCAGGCTGATGTGGCAGACACACATCACAAAGAAGAATCAGTTCATGGCAGGCCAAAAGTAGCATAAAAACTAAGAGGGGCCACAGCTTCCTATCCCTTATATCTTATCCAGGCTACTTGGGGTGGGCAGCACTCACATCCTTAATCCTAGTGCCCTTGATCCTAGCATTACACCACGAATCCATCCCAGGGTCACATGCTTTAGATTCAGCCACCTCTGAAAAGCTCCACCTCTGACCATATAGAGCTTTGGAGGGATGTCTACACAAAAACCATAACAAAAGATATCATATTTTTATTCAATATTTGTTTCCTCAGTGCTCAGACGTTTACATTAGAAATCCAAGTATTCCTTTTCTCAATGAGCAGAGGGAGTTTTCCAGGATTGGTTTAGATGATATGACCTCAACCTTTTTTTCTTTTTAACTTTTTTTTTTTTTTTTTGGCAGAACTGGGGATTGAACTCAGGCCCTTGCACTTGCCAGGGAGGCACTTACTCTACTGAACCATCTCCCTGGCCCTTTAAGTTTTGTTTTGTTTTGTTTTGTTTTGTTTTGTTTCAGAACTGGGGATTGAACTCAGGCAAAAAATAACAAAACTTAACAAAATAATATGAATTTCACAGTACTTGTAATACATAGTGTTGACTTACAACCAGTTATTTTTTTTACCAGATATGTGCATATAAAATTGGAAGAAGAAAGAGAAAAAAAAAGAAATGTATTAGAAATTAAGAAAAGTACAAACAATTGAAAAAAGGAGACAAAATAAATTAAAGCATTCCTTCAAGCAGGCACAGGGACAGGGGGTTTATTCTCAGGGTCTTCCATGCCAGCCCCACCCCTGGCAATTGAGACTGGGCATGGGGGCATGCACCTGTAATCCCAGCTCTTGGGAGGCTGTAAACAGGTGGATCATTATGTGTCTAATCTAGTAGTGAGACCCTGAACACCCTGTAGACCCTTCCCTAAAATACAAAAAATTAATTAATCAATTAATTAAAGCATTAACTGTTTCTCTCCATAGACCAGCAAAAATGTACAGTACAGTTGTCCAAATCTATTTTTCTTATTTTGTCTCATTTTGTTTTATCTTAAAGGAAACAAATCTGTTATAGATTAGAGATATTGCTACTTTTTAAAAGCTTCCTGTTTATACACCCTGGTAAAAACTTACAATTCATTTACTTGCAAATTATATGCTACTTATACTTCAAACAAATGAGCTAATTGTTTGTTTATCTAATAAACTGAATTTAAATAGCCATTAGTGGCCATTACTAAATGAAATAGTGTCTTTTTAAAAAATTTAATTCCACTCTATAATGTTTTTATGTAAAAAGCACCTCTAATAAAACCATGACTTCCAAGAGTTAACATTTAATTTCTCATAATAAGCATAAGGGAAATTCATAATTTGTAAATTTTCTGCTGTAGACACCGGGTCACGTCCTTGCAGTTCCAATTGACTTGGCTCTATTAGCATGTAATGATTTCAGCATTGGCAGGGAGATAAAAGGGAAAACGGAGCACGGGAAGAACGCAAATTCAAGGAGGGGAAAAAGAAACAAGAAGAAAGAAAGGAAACAATGGAGGAAGGAGAAACAGAAGGTCAGTGGGAAAGAAAATGCAATGGATACTGAGAACAAGGAAACGATGAAAAGTTCTCTCACCTGGGGGGTTATTCAAACAGACCCTGCGTTGAAAGTGCCTTCTTCGTGTTTTGATAAAGTGGAGCACTCAATTCTTCATCAGACAGTGCCGTTATTTTTACTTCATACTGCTTCTGTTAGTTTAATATCAGTGTATTTTATGCAAGCTAAGATAAAACCTGGCTCTCATGAAAGTTCTTTAATTCTTCCGCAAGTTTTAAGTACGGTTCTCGCTTTAGAGCTAAATGCTAAATTGGCAATGCATGGCTGGGCTGAGCAGAGCCCGCACAACATGCCTGGAATTTGTACGAATTGTCAGCGATTAATAAAGCAGATTTCTTCCCGTTGTCATTGTGTGCCACTCTTTGAAGCATTCCCTCAGGAGTCTCTTCAAACAAGCTTAGATAGAGCTTGTCATGATATCGTATAACCACTATTGAACTGTTCTGAGCTTTGAATCAGCCATGTATCTTTTGTGTAAAAAAGAAAAACAATCTGTCACAAAAGTATGTGAAAGTTGACGCTTTCTCTAATCACTACATCCTGGGAATACATATTTATAAATGTTTTTAAACATTAGCTTGTTAAACACATACTACATTCTCAGATTGTTTAAAACTGTGAACCACTGACCTTAACAATTGCTACAACTTATTTTGCAGAAAAGCCTGTGGTTTCCTGACCATCAAGCAGCTGGGAATGTCCTATGTTAAAGAAAGATTTCACGTTTATATAATTTATTTTCAATATTTTCATTTATGACCAGATATAAACATTCAAAATAACTCTCAACTTGTATTACTGTTTATATAGTAATCTAACCTATATTAATTCTTCTCTATCATTCTGTTCCCATACAGTGAAATCACTGAGGTTATTTAAAAGCAGTGGAGTGAGTGCACGTATGGCTCAGAGGTAAAGCATTTACCTACCAGGCATGAAGGCCCTGGGTTCAATTCCCAGCACTACCCCCAAAATAAAAAGGCGATGATGTAACAAAAATAACTCAAGAGGTCATTTTTCCTCTTATCAAAAAACTATCTTTCTCTTTCCCCCAGGCATGGTGGCACACACATGTAATCCCAGTGGTTGGGAGGCACAGGCAAGAGGACTGCCATGAGTTCAAAGCCAGCCTGAACTACATAGTAAGAACAAGTCTCAAACAAACAAACAAAGGTACCAACTTAAAGGCTGCATAGCAGTGGTGTCTCAGAGTAGTGTAGGAATATTCATAGGACACGACAAATTTTAAATATATGAGTAATGATGATAATATTTTGGTTTACAGAAGCCCCTATAATAAACGGTATCCTCATTTTTCATTAATGATGGAGTTGACTTCAGGGTTCCCCCCTCTGAGCATACAGACTTCCACTAAAACATTCTGCGATATTTCAGCATTAAACAACAGGCAATACAATTCCAAGAAGGCTTTTTATCATAGTCAATCATAAAAGCTAACTACTGTTCTGCATTATTTTTGTATGACATTCATAAATACACCCACAGTGTTTCTTCTGTGGCTTCCAAATAATATTGTCTGTCTGTTAAGCAGGAGGCAGCAGAGGCAAATTGATGTAAAGGCAATGTCCCCACTAATTAATTAAGGCTCATTGTGATTCATGAGCTCCTACTTCCTGTGCTCAGGACACAACGATACCATTTTCTGCCCACTCGACTTGTGACATTTATCTCAAATAATACCAAAATTAGTTTAAGAATTAAGCCAGAATCAAATACCTTAGAACAGAGCATAGATAAAGTATTAGAGAATTGTCATGCTCATTAAGATTTTAAAGAAGGTTTGGCGAGACAGCTCGATGGACTAACTGCCTGCTTTGGCAAGCATGGGGACCAGGGTTTGAAACCCGGTCCCACATGCCACGTTGGCCCCACTCCTGAGGCACACTGCGTGGGCCAAGGAGTCCGGGCATGGAGGCACATGCCTGTAATCCCAGCGTGGGGGAGGCTGAAAACAGGAGGATCACTAGGAGTCTAGGCAGCATAGTAAGACCCTGTAACAAATGCATAAATGAAAAAATAATAAATAAATAAATAAAGATGTTCCCAGGGTTTCAAAAGAAATTGATTTCAGGGGCTGGGGAGATAGCTCAGCGGTCCAAGAGCCTGCCTGGCCAGCACAAGAACTCAGTTTCTATCCCTGGTACCACATGTTGTGCCTGCCCCACTCTGTGCTGGCCAGGGAAACCAGGTGTGGTAGTGCACGCCTGTAATCCCAGCACTGGGACGTTCGAGACAGGAGGATCACTATGAGCCTGAGCTGCATAGTGAGACTCTGTACCAAATAAAGAAAGAAAGATTTTTTAAAAACAGCTAATGAAAGAAACTGATATCCAAGCATGTGAACAGACCTCCCAAATCTGCATACCTTCTTGGAGGTCTGGAGGTGCGAGAACAACTAGAAATAAGTTAAATCCATTTGATAGATCCATAAGGGTAAGTGAACACACTCTTGGCAATGGCGGTAACTAGAGAGAATTCTACGCGATCCTGTGTGGGCAGAGTGGCTTATGAGACACTCCCCAGGAAAACCCGGCCCTCGTGCAACTGCAAACTGTAAAGCTAATCTGTGGGGATGGTTCCTTCCCTTCCCAACAAAAGCCTGCTTTCCACCCTCACTTGAGATATGAAAAACTCTCTGTCCCTATATCCATTTCATAAGCAGCAAGCATACTGGACTCTTACAGTCACAATTTTTTTTATTAATGGAAAATATTATCTGTAATCAAATCCACAGAGAGAATATTTTAAATAATGATGCATATTCCCTGTTTTTGAAATGTAAGTATAGAAGCAGAAAAGGAAGGAAGGATGGGTCAGGGGCAGTGTAATCCCTATGACTAAGGGTGAGGAGGGAAACCCTTTTGTACTCAAAGTGCAAATCCCTTTCTATTTTAAGGAACACTCCTCTAAAGAATTTCTCAAATGACTCATCAGAGTTAGGTCTTATTCTCCTCTGACATTTATTTTCTTTTTTCTTTTTTTATTTATTTTTTTTTTTTGACAGAAGAGATTTTGTAATCAAGTTGAACTAAATCTGTGCAAACATGTTGTAGCCTTGTAACCAGAATCCTATAGAAACAGTAAAGCCAGCATCCACTTATAGGTCTATTACATCCTTTAACATCTTACCGACCGAAAGATTGATCTTAGGAGGCATTATGCCAAGGAACACAATTTTTAGTTTTGGCAATGAGCAGAGAAAGTGTCCTTGGCGTCATGCATACTTACCATGCACACTGCAATGAGCCACAACTCCATTCCTAGGATATCAACTTATTTTTATTTTAAATTCTTTTTTTTTTGTCTTAAATTCTTAATTTGATAGTTCACCTATTACCACATAGACCCAACATTTCCATTGTAAGAATCCAGTACAAATTAGAATTACAGATCTTTATTTGAAAATCTGATCTGCCAATTTAGCGTTTTCCACCAACTCGTGAAGCAGAAGCTTTCCCTGGCTTCCCAGTCTTCTGCTTAGGCGCTGCCTTTGTGGGAGCCTCAGCAGCACCCATTGCAGTCTTTTTAGATGCTTGCTTAGCCTTTTTTGCTTCCTTGGCAGCCCTGATAGCTTGTTCTCTTTGGGCCTTTCTAACTTCTGGTTTCTGATTCCTCTTGGCCATTATGTCAGCAAGAGATGCACCAGTGATGGCCCTCTGAAAATTGACTGCTCCTCGTGTTCTTTTCTTTTGAATTTCTTCCGACTGTCCCTTTTTGTGCTTTCTTCTGTAGAGAACAGTCCAGTTTACTTGCTGAGGATTTCTCTTGGAAAGGAATGCAGACTCGCATTTTGCATTCAGAAACTGGAAGACCTTCCCGCTGGTCCTGGCATAGCGCCTCCCGTGTCCCGGGTAGATCTTGTACCCGCTGAAGCTGCACAGCTTGACCTTCATGGTGGCAGCCAGCAGTCAAGGAGGAAGACAGCAAAAAGCTGACATCTATTTTCAAAAAAATAAACTTTTATTTGTGTGTGAGTGTGTGTGTGTGTGTGTGTGTGTGTGTGTTGGGACTTGCACCCAGGGCCTTGCATTTATTAACCAAGTGTGTTACCACGGGCCTATGCCTCCAACCTAAGAATAAGCTTTTAAGTCATTGATGAGAGGGAAAAAAATCTAACAAGGAAAAAGAGGTGTCTCTTTCCAAATGTCTTTCTGTTCTAGTCAGTCCACAGAGCATAAGCAACTATGATAGATGATAAAGATGCTAACTTGGTGGAGATAAAATAATTCAAACCTCAGTCCATCCCAAGGCTTCATATGGCCACTTTTCTGCTATTGGTTTCATAAAGTCTCTATGTGGCCTAACATGGTGTGTCTCAGTTGCAGAGAAGTAGACATCATGGTGCTTTGAAAGCTCTTTCAGCTTTCAGAAAGAAATCATAATTATGTGTCATAAATCAGGTTAGAGAACTGGGGAGATAGCTTAGTGGTCTAAGTGCCTGCCTGGCAAGAGCAAGGACATGGGTTCGATCCCTGGTACCTCATGCCATGCTGTTTAGTGGGACCCTGTACCAAATAAGTAAATAATCTTTACAAAGAAATAAAGTTAGATAATAAAGGTGCATACGAATAGTGACAACTTTTCCTGTTCACTCATTCAAAATTGAGTAATAATACAAAATATTGCCAAAGTCTACACTTCAGATGTTTTTACTATTCATGATGGTGGGCATTTATCCTTTCCTTCACATCTCTGAATTTATTCTACCATATAATTCTCTTTATGAAAACTCCTGCTTATTTCTTAAATAATTTTGTTTAATATATTTAAAGAGTTGGAATCAAAAAATAAACTCACTTTGCCAAGTAATGAGGCAAACAGACCTTCATTTCCATATCCCAGAAGTCAACTATGTAGAAATGAATTAACAACATAAAGTGGCAGACGACCTATTTATGAATTTACATTGACAGCTCTGCGAAAACAAAAGTGGCTCACTTCTCCTCAAGAGAATCTGAGGACAGTTCTTTGGCAGGAGAGGAATTAGTTTTTCCATTGGTCCCCAAATCGCCATCGGAGACTGCTTAATTCAGTCTGAGACCTCAGGGAAGGCGCGTGCGTGAACACACACACACACACACACACACACGTGTGCAAGAAACTCAAGCTCTTTCTGCAAGAAGGGAAATCCCATTGTTAGCTGTAAACCACAGGATAATGTCCCAAGCAGAGCAAGGATAAAACTACTGCTCATTCACTCACTCCATAACTATTAGCAGTTTCTCTCTGCAAGCACTAAGCTGAAATGAAAAAGACATGATCTCTGCCTTCAACGCTTAAGACCCAGTCAAAGAGAAAATACACTATTAAGCATTCCATAGCTAGTCTTCTTTGCATGACAAGTGACAGAAGCCAGAAGGTTACTTTATGTTGTATGTGTTAGGCATTTATTGGCTCATATAACTGAACATTCTAGGTGTAGATTTCAGGCACACCCAGATTGAGCAATAGAGCAGGAGGCACTCTCTCACTGAACACTGGGGTTTCCCTCTGGATAGATTTCATTCTCAGGTAAGTTCCCATCTTCTTGTGATAACAATGTCACCAATAACTCCAGGCTTCTGTGGTACCGGCTTGGGAATGCTCATAGAAATACAGCCGTTGCTCAGTAAGTTTAGCACGAGTCCCAGAAATGACGCTAATTTGGTCTGACTGTGGTCATCTTCTCAGGCCTATACTATCTCAGTAACTGTAAGGATGGAATAGGCCACTTAGCTTGGGCCAGTGGAGCAAAAGTGAGTGAGGGCTGATTCCACTGAAGAAGGTATCACTAGAGAAGATGAAAGAATGCAGTAAAAAGAGAGCTGTCCATTGCAACAACATGACAAGGCTGAGTATGAAACACTAAACCAAGAGTGGAATACAGCATAGAACTCAGGCATTTAATTATGATAGTGGTGAGAGACTTAGGAGGCACAGGGCAGTTATCAAATTCACAGAAAAAGCAGCATTTCAAATGCACTGTTTTACAAAACAATATGGCACAAATCTCTTATGATCTAGCCATTTGACTCTTCCATATATGCCCATGGGAAAGGAAACAAATATCCACAGAAAAGCTTGTGTAGCACGTGACTGTTCATAACTGTATTATTCCTAACACTCAAAAGAGTGAAACAACCCAAATGTCCATCAGTTTAAAAATGTAAGTGCAGAAGAAATTTAGATAAATAAACGTTGTATATCTACACAATGAAATATTATTTGGCCATAAAAAGAATGAAGTGTGGATACATATTGCAACATTGAAAGATCTTAAAAACATTATGGTTAAGGGAAAGGGGCCAGACACTAAAGAGCACTTACTATATGATTCCATCTAGATGAAAGATCCAGAATAGGGGAATAGGAAGCGAAAAATGGAACAAGAGGCAAAGGTTTGGAGTTGGTCTGGAGTGACAAATACATTGTGAAATCAACAGGTGGATTTCACATACTTGTGATCGTAAGAATAAATTACCAAATTATACACGTTATAGTAAATTGTAGGGGATGAGAATTATATTTCAATAATGCTATTTTTACACATCCAGTAGGATTTCAACTTCTGTAACCTCAGGTTAGTGGATATGAGGCTGGGAAATTAGTACAATGTAAGAAACGAATCACCTCACTTATACTGCAAACACTATTACACTCACATGAGTCTGGGGTGGATGCTATGGAAGGCCACCCAGCCCTCCCTTTGGTAACTAAAGGATCTGTTTCTGCAGATGTTGGGAGGGTGTTGCTGATGCCCCTGAGTCAGTACTCTCCGGCTGGATCCTCAGCTGCACAGAGCAGTCTGCCCCAGCCTAGGCCTCATGCCAGCAGGAGCCTGCACCAGGCTGATAGTCCTGAATGTGCAAAGACCAGCTCTATCATCAGGACTTAGGACAGCTTTGAAAGGCTACCTATGCTTCAAGGCTCACTCTGGGGTTGGCTGGGACCTTTGTGGTGGCTGCATCTCAGCATCTCACTCTAGGCACTCCTGTTTCCTTCTTTTCCCTTGCCCCACAGCCTGCTTTCCACACAACCCAGACTGCAATGATATAAAATATATAATTACAAGACCAGAATAATAAATTTTTTTAAAAAGTGTATTCAATTGTTACAGGGTCTCACTATGCAGCTCAGACTCGTGGTAATCCTCCTGCTTTCAGCCGTCCCAGTGCTGGGATTACAGGCATGCATCACCATGCCCAGACTCTCGGCTGGCTCAGCCCACCCTGGGACCAGGGCTGGCCCAGCATGTAGCCAGGGATGGAACCGCTGTCCCTGTGCTTGCTTAAGCTTGCCTAAGCAGGTACTTTAGTCCACTGAGCTATCTTGTCAGCCCAGAATAATAGATTTTGTCCAGCCTCTAGAGGATCTTGGTAGCATGTCAAGGAATTCAAGGGAAGCATAGGAAAGTCAACATCATAAATGTGTTTAGGGGAAAATAGCTCATGCAGCTAGAGTAAAATGCTATCTAGAACAATACATGATAAAGAACAAAGATAGAAGAGATTAAAAGGTCAATGTATTTGGTACAGAGTCTCACTATGCAGCTCCAACTTGTACTGATCCTCTTGTTTTCAGCCTCCCAGCCCTGGGATGACAGGTGTGCACCACTGTACCCGAACTCGGTCACCTGTTCAATGAGGAGTGAGTGGGGGGCCGGGGGCAGCATGTGGCACAAAGGGTTGAACCCCGGTCCCCACCCTTTCCAGGCAAATACTTAGTCCACTGAGCTATCTTATGGGCCCTCAGACAGAGGAGTATGAGCCAAAAAAGAGTTACTGGAGGGCACTCACGGGGCTGTGGAAATGCGAATGAAAAATAAGAAATAAAGGATGAAGCCAATGAATTAACTGGATTTGAAGAATGATGAGGTGAGGGACAGAATGAAAGAAGATGAAAGAGAACACAATGTGTTCAGGCTTGGAATGAGTGACGAATAAGGACAGTAACCCATTGGTGAGGTGTACCCGTCAGGGCACAGACACAAAGCAGAATCCACATGTTACTTTAACTGATAAAAGAGAACACATCACCAGACTGAGGGGTTTACAGAGCAAAAAGGGCATGGACACAGACACTGCAGGAGGCAGCTGCTGTTCTGAGGACTGAGGAACAATAGGAGGGTGGAATTATTAGAATAGAGAAATTTGGGGGAGGGAACCCTGGGACCTGGGACCTAGACCTTGAAGAGTAGTATGTGTCCTCAATTTTTGTTGCTATTTGTGAACTTGGTAGGATCCCATGGGGCTGGGATCCAAACCATTGTGGGAGAGGACTCCACCAGGGATCCTGGTAGATGGGTGTGCCCCAGAGAGTGGTCAGAGGGCGCTGGGGAAGCTGCAGACAGAAACTTACCTCTGCCAGGACAAACTGCCTCTGAGGGTGAGGTAGTCCTGATGGGCAACACAGTTACAGGACGCAACTGTCCAGCCTCAGGGTCTCCTGATTGGCACAGCCTCTGCACCCTTGAGTCAGCTATTAATTTCCTACAGTTCACAATTTTCTCATTTTTGCTCACATGGTTCCTACCTTAAAATTATTGAAAGGAGACAATGAAATGACACCTGCAATGTGGTACATACAGCGATCTTTCAGAAAATAGATTTCTTTAATTATCACTAAAGTATGGACAGTTTTATTAAGAGGATGGCAGCCCAGATGAGTGAGGTGTTGGGAATATGCTGAGTTTGAATATCTTCTAGAACAAATTTCATTTCATCATATGTTAAGGCGGTCTTGCCATGTAGTCCAGGGGGTCTCAGACTCCTCAGCCTTCCAGAGTCCTGGGTTTACAGCTGTACACCCCTATACCTGGCTCCAGAACAGCTGTATTTAATGGAGAGAGAATTGGAAGTGTACATATGGACTTGCCTGACAGATTAGGGCTAAAGTAGCAGTGAAATTAATTTGTAGTAAGGCTACACAACTTAGTTAATAGAACTTTTTGCTGACAGTAGCCAGGATCATGCAGGATCATGGGCAGAAAATATAAGAATGTTCAGAAGTTAGGTGGAAGCTTAGGAATGGAAAGACTGTAAGATTCTGGCCTACATCAGAAGTTCTTGGAGGGCTTGTTCAAACACCGATTACAGGATGCCACCATCTGAGTTTCTGACTCAGAACGTCTGGCTAATAGGGCTTTTCATCTCCAAGTGATCTTGACGCTATTACTTCAAGGGCCACCCTTTGAGTACCAGTGATCCAGAGCACCAGATTAAGTATCTACCACTTGCAAGGAGTTTCACAGGCTTTGTTTAGTTTAATGAGTTCGGCCATCCTAAGAAGTAGATGTTATCATCCAAGTTTTCAGATAAGTAAATTGCAACTCAGTAGAACAAGGAAGGAACTTTCTCAAAACCACCCAACTAGTAAGGTCACAGTACTGGTACTTTATCTAGAGATGTCCAACTCCAAAGCTTCTGTATTTTTTCCTATGTGAGGCTCTCAACTCCTCTTTGCTAACAAAGTCAGAAGGGCAACATGAGACTTGTTGGGAAAGGTAGACTTAAGAGTCTGCAGTGAGGCATTAATTACCACCAAATGACAACTGCCAAATTTACCTTTCCAGAGTAGACCCAACCTCCTGAAACCTTAGCACTCCTACTTAGAACCTCTAACTTACCATCATTAACTAAGCCTAACTTTAATATAATTATTAAACAAATCCAACTTGTCACATTCACTGCTACAATTACCCTTCAAATTGCTTTACCTTTGGTCTTTTTTCTCAGCTGATAACAACTCTGCCCTTATATACACTCAAGTCAAATATGTTATTCTGGATTTTCTGCACCCTCTGCATTTAATCTGTTAGCCACTTCTCAACCTCACCACTGCCATCACCCAATCCAAGTCACCAACATCTCTGGTACTGATTCCTGCAATACCCATACTCTATACATCCTTCTTCCTCTGGAGTTTATTTGCAGCTCTGCAGTTGGAACAATCCTTATAAAATATGATTCCTATCATGTCCCTTTGTGCTAGAAGCCCTCCAGTGATGCCTCCTTGTACTGAAAAGAATCTAAGTCTTCCATGACACTGACCCTGATGACCTCTCTCCAGCAATGCACTTCTTACCTCTAATACTATCTGCTTTCCTCTTTTTACTCAACTCACAAGGACCACTTTGCTGTTCCGTAAGTATTTATGGCTACATTGTTGTGTTGGGGACTTTTTCCCAGCTGTTCCCCTTGCCTAGGCCACCCTTCTCCCTAGAAATATAATGGCATGAAGTCCTTCCTCCCAAGTCTTTGTTCAAATTTCACTTGCTATTTAAAATTGCAACCACTCTTACATAAATCCTGATTGCTCTTATTTTTTTGTTTTTGTTTTCTTCATAATCTTTCTAAAAAAAACTGCAGATTTTACCTACTTGTTCCATCTATGCTTGATAGTCTGTCTCCCTCCAATAGAAGGTAAACTTTATGAAAAATAGAAATGTCATGGTTTGTGTCTAGTTGTCTCCCCCAAAGCGTCATGCAGTCACTGGGGCAGGCTTCTAGAGTTTGTGATTAATTCATGATCCAATGCTGGGTTTATGGGTGTGAGTGTTATTCTTGTCCTGGGTAGATTCCCTCAATACAATATAAGGAAGGGGGAGAGGCTTGCTAGCTGCTTCAGCAACTGCTCCTCTCTTTGCTCTTCGCTGTTTTCTGCCACCATGAACTGGTGCCTTCTGCTGTTGCCATTGTGCCTTCAAGCCAGCAGAGTATGGACTGAAACCTCCACTAACTGTGAGCTAAATAAACCTTTCCTTCCTTCATTTTGGGTGACAGGTATTTTGTCCCAGCAGGGAGAGAAAAATAACTGAGACAAGGGACTTTCAAATTTTTCTCACTGAAGTATCCAATGGGCCTAAACTTGTGCCTGCCACAGGGTAGGTGATCAACAAATACCTTGTGAAATGAACGAAGATGGAACTCAGTCATGCAATGTTAGCTCTTCTACCCTTCTTATCTACTTCAAAGAAGGATAAACAGGACCAGCTTCTGTCCTAAAATCCCTCTGAGATTTTCCACAGTTCGGGCTTCGGCGTTGCGTCTGTTTGAACCAGATAGACATATCATGCACAGATGCAGATGAAATTCTGTGCATCTCAAGCAGAGCTCCAGGATCTTTGGACATCCAGATAAAGAGGATAGGGGGCCGGGGAGATGGCTCAGTAGAATAAGCGCTTGTGTGGCAAGTGCAAGGACCTGAGTTCAATTCCCGGTTCTTGCACCGGCCTCCCTCCCCCCGCAAAAAAAGACACCAGTCTCAGATAAAGAAGACAGACAAGTGGGGTGGGGTGAGGAAGAAGAAATGTATTGGCTTTTACAAGGTAAGAGCTCAGAGTTTATTTTGGATCCAGCTTGATCTAGCCACATACACAGTACTACCAAGCAGCGATGCACAGTGGTGCACACCTGTAGTGCCAGCACTCAGCAGGCTGAGGTAAGAGGATTGCCATGACTTTGAGGGTAGCCTGGGCTACAAAGTGAGTCCAAAGCCTAAACTGCAAAGCCTGAGAAGAAGACTTTTCTTCATCAGTGAGCTCTCATTTTCTGATTTTGCTTACCCAGAGATGGCTCCCAGTGTTTCTAGGTCTATATTTTCTCATCTTGCCCATCCCATGAGAAAAAGTATCTTTGCCAGTCCTCCCAAGGTACGTTCCTTACCTGTTTCACCTTGGCCTGACTTTTGTTCCCTCCTCTAAACAAATTATTATAGCCAGAGAATGCACATTTCTTGTCTAATCTTGGGTTTTTATTTGTCCATTTGTGGAGGCAAAAATTGAGGTGGATCCTACATGGACTAACTACGAGAAGGATGATTTCCCAAAATAAAAACTGGGCTCTTTTTAATCAGAAAGGTAAAGATGAAAATCTGGCAGGCTTAAACATGTATGAATGTTTTCTCAAAGTTTTACAGACAAAAATCTTGCTACTTATGTAATGATTATTTTAGGAATATGTAAAATCATCTCTCTTAATTTAAAAATGTTCATGCTTTTGCAAGGTTGATTTATTTTCATTTATTGCAATGGTTGAAGACAATTTTTTTCCCAAATAATCCTAAACATTGATGAGACCAGTATCACCTTTCTTGTTAGCAGATGTTTAATAGTTCCTAGATTCAGATCCAGACATCAAGTAATTACAAAGGCAAAGCCTTTCTTAACCTCCTTCACCCTTCCACTTAGGGGACCCATCAAATGGCATCATCTTGAACACTCTGTTCCCAGGTCTTTCACCCAGCCTACCCAGGATCTCCATGGCTGCCACGATCCTGATCAATTCTACCCACCAGAAACCTCACCCCTTCCAGATGGCAGCAGTGGTCAAAACAGGCCAGTGCAATGCTTCGGAGGCGTTGGCAACTTGAAACTCTGCCTCAGAAACCTGCAACTACCTCAGATGTGTCCATCTGTGACTACTCACACTTCTGAGACTCACTCCTCAGCAACATGACTGAAACCAAATAAGAAAACCCACAAGTACCACGGGCTTAGTGGCTTTTTGGTGACATTTAGACAAATGTTATATTTAGAGTGGGGCAAGGACTCTCAAAGCTGGAAGTCAATGTAGTGATCACCTACTCCAGTCCTATATTTTCTTAGGTAGGAAAAAGAGGCAGATCTTTTTCAGATGGCATGCCTCACTGCTGCCAAGAAAGCCCAGTTGGTGCTGATGGAGAATAGTCTCAGGAATAGAAGTGAAAGGAGAAATCATCCTTCCCAACCAATTTCTACCCTTCATTATTCTCAAACCTTATTTTATCCTTTCAGGTATTCATTTGTTTCCCCAGCAAATATTCTTTTGATGCCTATCATGTGCCAGATATAAGGCAGGTCTCTAATGGAGAAAGATCCTTCCCCTTCCCCTCAGACATTTGGTCTAATGATAGGTAGGTACTGGTCTGCACCCAGGAAGGGCAACAATAGAACTGACACTGATAGAAGAGACTAGGTATGAAGACGGTGAGGGGCTCCTAATCCCATTCTGTGGCAGCAGGAGAGCAGGAGGTAGCAGGGTCTCATAGAAGTCCCCATGAATGAGACAAAAGTGAGTCCCAGTGAACAAGTTGGGAAGGAGGAACAGCACAGTGAGGAAGAAATGAACCCTCAGCAAAAGAAAGACTGCAAAATCAAGGCAGTAAAGATGAAGTGTGGCATACACAAATGGTGACTGGTGAACGTAACAGAAAACAAATCCTGTAGAATCTTTTTAGGGTGTATTAAGGAGCTTAGCAATACCAAGTAAAGCACTTTCAACACATTCTTTGCAGGGTAGTATGTGATCCACTTTTCACTTTTGATAGAATAGTTTGGCAGTTGTAAGCTTTAAGAAAGCAAACAGAGTAAAAGAATGAGCCAACAAAATTATTGCAAGGGAAAATAGGAAGAAATATTTGGAAATATTTAGGGAGTAAAATCAGAAAATTGATTACATGTGGACAATGAAAGAAGTCCAGACTCTGTTTACCAGCTGGTGACTACAAAGAGCATAAGTCTGGCTGGAGCCACTGTCATGGAGACTGAGAACAGAGCAGCAGCTGGATAGGCCGCACTTCTTGGGTGGCATAGATGCAGGTGTTACCCATGGGCGACATGGCTGTGATGCAAGGCAGGTATGTTCAAGACATCTTTATGGGATGCATCTAAAAAAATCCACCCGGGCTGAATATGTTAATTTGATCATTATACATTGTATATATGCATCAAACTACCACAGTGGACTCCATAATTTATGCACAATTATTTTTATGTCCAAAAAGTGGGAATCTGAAGAGTTAGCACCCAACTGTGGGATACCCTACTAAAGGCAAGAGCTGAGTGGGCTGCTCCCAGAGATCAGCAGTAGAATATGTCAGACACACCACTCTGGAAGTCCCCACTGGAGGAATTCTGAAGAATATACAACCATATATGACAGAATCAGAAGTGTTAACCAAGATAGACAATAACTGATGGAGGGGGAGCCAGAGCTATAGCTCAGTGGCATAAGCACCTGCCTGGCAAGTCCAAGGTCCTGAGTGATCCCTGGTACCGCAAAAAAAAAAAAAAAAGACCCCCTACCTGCAATCTGGCTGTTCCAGCCACAATCACCTTCCCCTAAAAGTCCTGTCAAATCCCCTGTCCCCTTTTGTTCAGGGCTGTCTTGGTCCACTAGACAGCCAGCCCACTTACTCCTATCTCCAATAAATCTTCTCACATCAGAATGCCTGGTCTGGTCAACTACATGAGTACATATCTAACAATAACAACAATGTGGGGGTAGGGTCGGGTACAACTTTTGCTTCTCTGCATCTCCCTGAGGAAGGCTGAGAAAGAAGAGACTCTTAGGATATTGTAAGTCCCCTGAATGTGAGATTGACGTTTTAATATTAGACTAGGCTGAATCTTTTTCTAAGAGGAGGAAGAATTTATTGGGAGAAATAAAGCTTTCACCTGACAGGGACAGAAAGGGTCCTGGAAAGTAGGTTGTCCACCACCCTACTCCTCAAGGGTTCTTACTGAGCAAAGTCATGAAGTGAAATGAGCTTAATGCGAGACAGACTATAATCAATCTGTACAATTATAGGTATAGTCGCTTAGGTAATATTAATCCAATGGAAAATCATAGGATGGGTGTGAGGTGGGACAAAACTATGGCAAACCAATAAGATTACAAGTATAGGGGCCGGGGAGATGGCTCAGTGGAATAAGCACTTCCCTGGCAAGTGCAAGGGCCTGAGTTCAATCCCCAGTTCTGCCAAAAAATTAAAAATAAATAAAAAGATTACAAGTATAGTCGCTTAAGTAATATTGATCAAATGGGGAAGCAAGTGCACCTGTACAGACAAGGACACTCCTGGAAAGCGTGGTTAAGGAGGACTGGTCCTCCACCCCAAGGCGACTGATGCACACTTAGAACATCTGTAACTTCATCCTCAGGGAAAACTATAGGTGAATAGTTCTTTTGCCTGAAGCCTGGCCTTCAGTGAATATGCCTTCAGCCACAGTTGTCTTCTGCATTGACCTCTTGAGGGCCCTGCCCTATCTGGTTACCTACAATATTTCTACCTAATTTAGCTACCTATAATATTCCCCTTCTGAAGAATCATTCCTTACTGCCATGAGAAGGCCAGAGGTTGAGACTGATCTATTCCCAGCTGAAGAGGGTCACAGATGTAATCTGCAGTCAGAAATACTGCACAGAGGGTCTCCCTAAAGGCCCTTCATAGGTTAGGCTGAATCTTTTTAACATAAAAAAAAGATTTGAAATTACCTAAAGAGGGATTTTTTACATACTTGACTATGATTACAATAGAATGTACCCACAATCTTATCAGTGAGAGGGTAGCAACAACTTGTCACAGCTGAGAAAACTGTTTAGAGAAAACAATAAAGCAAGTTCCTATCATCTTGCTCCTTGAGTTTGTTCCATCAAATTCATTCCATCCTTTAAAACAGTTATAATAACATTTCAGTGCTCCATATGCATGTGAAACTCTATTGTTTTTGACACATGGTCTCACTACATACTTCAAGTTGGCCTCCAACTTGAGATCCTCCTGCCTCAGTATTGAGGGCTAAGATTATAGGCATGTGCCACCATATCTGACTTCTTTAGTGTCATATTGATCATGACAATTTAATCTGATTGGCTCTGTCAAATCTAATTGGGCCATCAGCATTTTTACCTCTTAAATAAATGATGGACTGGGGGCCAGGGAGATGGCTCAGTAGAACAAGCACTTGCCTGGCAAGAACAAGGGCCTGAGTTCAATCCCCGGTTCTGCAAAAAAAATAAAATAAATAATGGACTGTTTGTCTCCCAATAGAAATGTCATCTTTCTGATGTGCTTCTATTTGCATTTAGTATAAACTTCATAGCAATGTGCTTAATCTACTTGTTCACTTTGTGAGAGTTAGTTTAGTTAAAATAGGTATAGTAATTCATATATGCAATTACAATAGTACCAATAAACTATATCAATCACAGAGCTCTGAAAGTACGTAACTGAGGTGCCACTCCAGGCCTCCCTCTGTACATACTTGCCTTGATGCACACCACCACCACATACAGCTATCAGTATCTGACACACACTGAAGGCACCAGCACCAATATGTAGATTAACTTTAAATGAAAAACAAATGGGAGCTCTATAACATTTTCTGCTCACTTCTCAAGGGGTCAACTCTCATCTAATTGCAAGTGTGCCAAATAGCTGTAAACCTCTAATGAGATCCACCCTCAGCTTGGGACACCCAATCTGGAGTTGGTCAGGCAAGCAGGGACTTGCCCTTTGCTCTCTTCTGTCCTTTTATGATCCTACTGCCTTAGAAAATTCCAGAATGTTCAGGAGCAAGGCTGCATAGCAGCTTCTTTATTTTTTAACCTGGCAACACAAAGTTCCAATCCCTCTCCCTGGTTGGGTAAAATGAGAAATGGAGAGAGGGATTTGTCCATCACTGGTCTGTGGGTCATCCTTTCAAAGAGCAAAAGCAAAGGTGATTTCTGATCAGTGAAAGATGAAGTAGGCCTCTGGTACAGCATGTACAAACAGTGCTACTTGTGAGCACCTAGCAGGTGAAAGCCAGCCAACGGTCCAATGGAGGAAAGGATTATTATTACTCATTACTTTTATTAAGCCAGCAGCAAGTATTCTGGTAAGGGTGTGATCGATAGGAGGGTGTTCAATGACAGGAAGGTCCTTGTCTTAAGCTGTTTCCTTAAATGTTTTTGGGCTCTTTGGTATTTAGGCTCTTGATGACCTTGTGTTCCATGTACCATGAAGATATTTCTGTCTACCAGTTTCCTGAGCTTATGGTTCATGATTTTGTCCACCCTAAAACACTACCATTGTTGTGATCTTTTCTATGCTATCCCTACGCTTGAACTCTGAGTCATATTTTATATGCCCCAGCTGGCCTTCAAAGTCTTCCGCCTCTTCTGTCCTCCTATTCTTGAGGATATTTCCCATTAGAGAGGGTATTTTACATTCTGAACCCAGTGTATATGTTTATCTTTAATCATTCCATAGGTATACAGTATCTTGGATTATATAATTTTTTTTTTTTTTGGCAGAACCAGGGATTGAACTCAGGCCCTTGTGCTTGCCAGAGAAACTCTTATTCCACTGAGCCATCTCCTGGCTCTTGCATTATATATAAGTTAGACTTATATTTGTTTGATATACGTAGCTCTTTCATAATTTTTTGTGGACACATGTAAAAAATAATTCTGGAATAACAAACATAGTAGAAGAATATAAAATGAGTAACAACTTTAGAGATAACAAATTCCTGGATATTTTTACGAATTAAAAAGAGGTAAAAAGAGCAAGGATAATGTGTCATTTTGACAAATTCCTTCATATATAGTCCTTCACGCAAATGTAGTATAAATTCTAACCTACTTTTCCTTTAACTGCATTTGGGTAACAAGTGCTATTTCCAGTTTAGTTCTAGAAGAAAAATAGGTATGAAATGAAACTATATGAATATATATTCTATTTTGCTGTAGAAAAAAAATCTGACCGTCCACCCCGTCATTGTTACCACTTTATCTCATGATCACTAATATTTCCCTAATGTTGAAATAATTGTCACCTGCTGTACTCTTCAGAAGTTTTATATGACACTCATAGCACTCATGCTATGAAAATTTATAAACACCTATAAGATGATATTTGTTATATCGATTTTGGTAAAAATGTTCTCTGAAGCATCTGGTGAGTTGTTATTTGTCATTTCTTATGTAGCAATCAAACCATGTATTACTTTTAAATTTGAAAACTTTTTTTTTTCCAGAAGCAGGGATTGAACTCAGCCCCTTGCACTTGCCAGGGAAGTGCTTATTCCACTGAGCCATCTCCCTGGCCCAAGCATATTTTAATATGAACAAAAAAAACTGAACATAGCAAACTCAAGGTTCCTGTTCTATGCATTGCAAATGTCAGTTTCTAGTCTATTATTCCATTCTAGAGTATGAATATGAGCTATACACTTTAATGTCAATTCTTTCACAGAAAGGAATGATATTTTAAACCTCTTATTCTGCAGATTCTTTAAGAAAAGACATTTCTAGATTATTTCAATAAAAGAATACACATGAAAAACAAATTCTATTTCCAAAGATAGGAAATTCTATGAGTTTCTAGAACTTTTTTCTCCCTCATTTTAATGTTTTACTGGAAGATTCCAGTCAAGTAAAAGGAAGGCCGCATGCCTTTTACCACTGAAAAGGAGCTGGGTAGCAGACTTCGGTGCCCACCAGGGTTACACTCACTGTCCAGCTGCAGAGCTTTGGTTGTTAATGACTCCCAACTTCTCTTTTCTCTTCCACCAAACAGGAGCCGTGTGACCCAGAACAGCATGGCCTCTACTTCCTACAGGGACAGTGCCCAGTGGATGACTGTCATCAGGGTACCAAAGGCCAGTTCCCTTGCCTCTGGGGGATGTAACATGATGGTGTAATTTGTGTCTTAGATTTATCAAAGGATCAGGTTGAAGGCAACCTCCAGCTTCTTTGTTTAGCTCTTTTCCTTACCCTACCATGTTTCTGTCCTTCTCTTCACCTGGGAACAATTCCCCAATAAATCATCCAAATAAGAATGTCTGACTCAAATAAGAATGTCCAACTTAGAGATTCTTGTTTAGACAATTAAACAAGAGAGTTCTGAAAAAGAAACATTCCTTGGGACTGGAGAGATAGCTCAGTGGTCTAAGTGCCTGCCTGGCAAGTGTGAGAATCTGGGTTCGATCCCTGGTACCACATGTCATTGTGGGCATGGTGGCACACGCCTGTAATCCCAGTGCTGTGGAGGCTGAGACAGGAGGATCACAAGTCCAAGCTGTGTAGCAAGACCCTGTATCAAATAAATAATTTTTCTTTTTTTGGCAGAACCAGGGATTGAACTCAGGCCCTTGCGCTTGTCAGGCAAGTACTTATTCTACTGAGCCATCTCCTTGGCCCCCCTAAATAAAAATTTTTTAAAAAGACGAAAAGAAACCTTCCTGCCTGGGCCACCCAAGTTAAACCTTAGAAAATGATTGCCATCAGTATTTTAGAGATAGAACATATACAAATATATTTAATAGCTATATTATTATTCAATAACTATAATATTGATGATATTGATATCTATAACATTTACCATCTATAGTAATAATTTGGAATAATATATAAGAAATATATTATTTAATAAATATAGTATCAGCGGCTCATCTGCAGAAATATTTTACTCTTTATTTTTTTAAAAAAGCAAAGAAAAAATTTTAATTAAGAATTGAGGGAGAATGTGGCTCAGTGGTAGAGCACTTATCTTACAGGCCTAAGGCTCTGAGTTTGATCTCTGGCCCTGAAAATAAATAAGTAAGCAAAAGTAAAAGATTTCACTGATACATTCAGAAACAGAAAAAATAGATTCATTAAAAATATTCTCATTTGAATGCAATGTATTAATTACTATAACTGTTCTACTAGCCTGTTTTGAAGCTGTCTCATTGCTACTTCTTTCTCAATAAAGTTAATATAAAATATTTTCATTTGAGTAGCAATGAACTACTCTACAAGTGCAAGAATTTTGACTCTAAGACCAAACTAAAAATGGTCTGTCTGCAAAATTTTTCGACAACAGTAGTGGTTTCTCAGGCCACCCTTCAGCCTGTCAATAGCTTCTAGCACTACACCAGCAGTACGGAACATGCAAAGTAGTGAGAGGATCTGGCCAAGCCAGAGAAAACAGGATGATAATTAATCACCTCAGACCTGAAATGAATTCTCAATGTTGTTCTAATGGCTCACCTTTCCTCTGAGCCATCCAGTCCTTTTATAGAAGGAAAGAACTATCTGTAGCCAACTCTCAATTTTTTCAGCTTCAATGGAAAGACTATTTATACTACAAATAAAGTGTTTCTTACGTGCAAAACACTTTGTTAGGTGCTACATAGAGCACGGAGGAGTAAATAAGAGTCTCGACTAGCAGGCAGGATTTACACAAAAACAGGCAGCCATATTTGGCTTTGGAACATCATGCTATGGGGACTTTGGCCCATGTCACTTTGGCAACACGTCTACTCTCTCTGCCTTTCTCACGCTTTTCTCTGCTCTCTTTTCTATTGTATATTATTTTATTTTACCTTCTCATATAAATTATAGGCAAATATCCCTTCCTAAAGCAGCAGCCTGAGGGCCAGCCAAATAGTTCAGTGGATTAAAGCACCTGCAAGCATGTGCAGGGGCCAGGGATTTGATCCCTGGGCCTGCTGTGCCAACGCCACCCCCACGGTTGTGCTAAGAGGGCAATTGAGACTGGGAGTGGTGGTGCAGGCCTGTAATCCCAGCTCTTGGCTCATTTATTGGTTTGTTTTTTGTTGTTGTTTCCTAGTACCAGGGATTGAACTCAGAACAGCGCTTATGCCACTGAGCTATTTTCCCAGTCCCTCTCTGACTTAATTGTTTTCTCATGTGAATAATAAAAGGGATGGAAATGAATATTCTCAACTTGGACTGTTTATCAGAATCACTGAGATATGTTTTTACAATAAGTTTATTCATTTACACATAGTCTTATATGCTGTATCAATATTCTTAAGTATTATTCTTTGAAAGTCAATGCCTACACCTATTGACTCCTTAGGAATTCAGAAGGTTTCTAATTTGAATATTTCTTCTAGCATTATTTGAAAAGCTAAAGAAATTTTAAAATACACTTACAAGAAATGGTATATATAATAGCAACCAAATATGAAAAGCATCTTTTTTTTCAGTTGAAAACTACACATAAGCCACAGGCAGGCAAAATTTCTGCAAAAGATTACACAGTAAATATTTAGAATTTGTGAGATGCAGTCTTTTGCAGCTACTTAACTCTTTTTTCTGTTGTATAGTAGTATGAAAGTAGCTATAGATAACAGGGAAATGAATAGATGCAAATTGTTGTGGACTTTATCTCTAAAGCAGGCCTCAGGCTGGACTACAACTGTAGGCAGTGTTGTGCTGATCTATGACAAAAGTTGCCTTTGCATATTTTTTTGAAGACAACTCTTAATTTTTGCTTTTTATGACATGAAATTTCAAGCATGTACAAAAGCTGAAAAACAGCATAATGAAGTCTGGTGTATCAGACCTTCAATTTTCAACTTAGGTTCAGTTTTGCTTCTTTTAACTTAACCACTTATCTTCCTTTATGGAAGTTATTCAAAGTAAATCCTTTCATTTTATTAACAAATATTTATATTCATTTGTTTCTTTGTGTGTGTGTGTGTGTGTGTGTGTGCATGTGTGTGTCCGTGAGAGAGAGAGAGACAGAGTGTCACTGCATAGTTCAGGCTTGCTTTGAGTTCACTATGCAGCCCAGGCTGGCCTCAAACTCAGAGTGCTACTCCTGCCTCAGTCTCCCAAGTGTTGGCATTACAGACATGTGCTGCCCATGCCCAGATATTTGTCACATTCATTTCATCCATAAATATTTTCAGTCTCTAAAAACATAATCACGGTATAATTAGTACACCTAGCAAAATTAACAATACTTTCTTAAAATCGGTGTGACTGAATCAAGAGTCTAGTGAGATAAATTTTCAATTGATGTATCACTGAAGTCTTTTATTTTTACTTTTTAAATTTAATTTAATTTTACTTTGAAGAGTAAAAACAGAAGCAGATACAAGTAGAAAAAAGACAGAAACAACAATACTCATGTTATATATTTTCAAAACAATAATAGCTAAATAATAGTGACTGTTTTATTATCTATTTTGATCATCAAATCTGTTGCTCAGATTAACAGGTATACTTATGCAAGATTGGACTAATAATTGAATATTAATGCTTTCAAGAAATATTAATTTATCCCTTGTCTATTTTAAAATGTATATTAAAGACAGTATAATAATTGATAAGACATTAGAAACAGTACATATTTAAAAGACCAAGGTGTGGGGCTGGCGAGATGGCTCAGTGGTCTAAAGCACCTACTTAGAACAAGCTTGGCAAAGCACAGGGACCGCGGTTCGATCCCCCAGCACCACAAGCCAGCCAGCCCCGCCCCCCGGTGGGCTGAGCTGGCCACACACAAAAATAAATAAATAAATAAATTTTTTAAAAAAATAAAATAAAATAAAAATAAAAAAAATAAAAGACCAAGGTGGTGATTGTAATCACTGAAGTCTTCTCAATAAATTCCTGTTTTATTTTTCTTCCTCCTCATGATATATTTGAGGAAGAAATTGGATCACTTTGCATAATTTTTCAGTGTGAATTTTGATTACCAAATCCCAATTGTCATTTAGCAAACTGTTCTTTCCTTTATTTCCTCTGTGAATAAAAAGTGAGATACAGAGCAAACAAGATTGTTGCATGTGTATGTTTTTAATGACATTATTTACAATAGCTAAGTTATGGAATCAGCCTAATTGCCTATCAGGGGCCAGGGAGATGGCTCAGTAGAATAAGCACTTGCCTGGCAAGCGCAAGGTCCTGAGTTCAATCCCTGGTACTGAAAAACAAAAACAAAAACTAATTGCCTATCAATGGATATGGATAAAGAGAATGTAGAATATGCAACATTGTATCTGTATGAACACATTAGAGTATCATACAGTCGTAAGTCATTTGCAGAAAAACTGATGGAGCTGGAGACCATCGGGTTAAAATACGTACCACAAAGGCAAACACTATATGTTTTCTCTCATATGGGGAATCTAGAAAAAAATAAAGATAGGAGAATAGAAAAGAGACTACAAAGGAAGTGAAAGGAGGATAAACAGGACTGTAAGGAGGGGGCTCTGATCAAAGCTGTTATACACACATCTCAAAATGCCACCATGGAATCCATTAGTTTGTGTAGCTAGTAGGCATGACCATCGTCTAGATCAACTGATTCAGTATCCTGACATCTTTTCTTTGTAGTATTTCCTTAAAGCGACACTGTCCTTCAACAGCAAGATAATTTTTATAGGCATAGTAAAAGAAAAAAAAAAGTAGGATGAATGATTTATCTTTTCCTATTTTCCAGATGTTAAAATAATAAATTGCAGAGGGCTGGGAAGATAGCTCTGTGGAATAAGTGCATGCCTGGCAAGCACAAGGTCCTGATTTTGATCCCTTGTACCAGAAAAAAAAAATTAAAATAACAGTAATAATAATAAATTGCTTCTTTATCATCCTACAGAGGTGACCAGTAACTCTTTCAAATGGCTACCTCCTCAAACTACAGATTTTCAGACTCTACCAGAAGCCTACTAATCAGAATCTACAAAAGTCAGGCTTGCACTACCATTTCATGTATTGTTAAGTGACTGAAGTATGGTCTATCACACAGCTGTTTAAAGTGTCTGAGCCTGGGCAACTCAGCAAAACCCTATCTCAAAATTTAGGGCCAGTCAAATAGCTCAGCAGAGCAAGCAGGCACAGGGCCATTCCCGCCCCCAACCCCAGGGTATGCTGAGACAGCAATTGAGACTGGGCATGTTGGCACATGACTGTAATCCCAGCTCTTGGGAGGCTGTAAACAGGGGGATCACTAGAGTCCAATCTAGTAGTGAGACACTGAACACCCTGTAGAACATTCCCTAAAGTAAAATAAAAAATAATAAAAGATCAAAATTTTAAAAATGACTCAGTTCAACCCTCAGTATTGCAGGTGAGTGTTAAAGTCCACCTCATCACTATCATTGAGTTTATAAAGTGCAATTAATTACAGTAATCAATGCGCAATTAATTCTATTACTATTCCTTATTATCATGAGTCAACCAGATATTCAGACCTCAGCCAGACATCCTCTGGCTAAGTGGCCAAAGCTGTCAGAAAGCTGCACAGCCAGCCAGGAATACTTTTATTTTCCACTCAAAGGGTGAGGTCGGTACCTTCAGAGTATAAGGACTCTTGGATGTCCCCAACGTTCTCCATTCCTCCAATTCCACATTGCCAGAGCTTGTGGAGGAAGGTCTGAAATTCACCCTGAGAACTGAGTCTCCTTGCCAGGAAGGATTTGTGAAGACAACACCTGGCATGGGATTCAGGAGCAAGTCCACAAGCCATAAAGTCACTGCTCTTATCAGATCACTGGTGACTAGGGACAAAGTCATTCAAACCCTCTCTCTCCCATTTACAGTGTTATCTAATCTCTGTGCTTAGGACTCTTTGCCTCTACAACAGGGATAATGACAGTAACTACTGAGGATTAAATAGGTTAAATATATATAACGTGCTTAATACACTGGTTTGGGCTTAGATTGCTAACCACTGTTATCATTTAAAACCAGCAGTGTCACCTGTGTGGTAACTTAAGCTCAGTAACAGAATAGCTAGACACGAACAGTCTATAAATTGTGGCTTAGGAAAAAGCCTAGAGTCATTATTTTAAGGACTATAAGATCAAGCACAGACTGGGACAAAAATTTTCCTCTACAGGTTATGAAAGTTACATAACTGCGGTGAGCAAAGCAGGGGTGTTACAATACCAACAAGACTTAGTAAAACAACTGTTCAACTACTACCACTCCTCTAGTTCCACAGTTCATGGGAGTTGCAGGTCTGCCTTACACACCAACCATACTTGTTGCGACTTTATGTGACCACCTCAGGTGCCAGCCTCCTCCTCTTGAAGTGCACTTCACATATCATGTCATACCAACCTAGGTGAGAAATGGAGTCTGTTCTTCAATTTACACTCACTCCAGTGAAGCATTCATAAAGTTATTGAGCTTTGCAGGTAATTTAGGGGAAAGAAGTTTCCATTACATCTGTGAAAACCACCTCCTGTGGTCACGAAGATATAGCCATCCTTGAATATCTTTTGACTCAGTCCTGTCCAATAGAATTTTTTTAAATATATTTAGTACAGGGTCTCACTATGCAGCTCAGACTCTTAGTGATCCTCCTGTTTGCAGTCTCCCCAGCACTGGGACTATAGGCATGCACCCCCATGCCAGGGACTCGGTGGCTGGCTGAGTATGCCCAGGTGCAGGGCCAGCACAGCATGTGGTGCCAGGGATTAAATCCCCTTCCCTGTGCTTGCCTAAGGAGGTGCTTAGTCTACTGAGCTATCTCACTCGCCCAGAACTTTCTATGATGATGGAAACATTCTACTTTGCATTCTCTGATTCAGTCACTACTAGCCACATGTGGGTCCCAACACTTAAAACATAGCTAGTGTAACAGAGAAATTGAATTTAACTTTATTTAATTTAAAAATATTTGAATTGAAATAGCCATAATTGGCTAGGGGCTACCTTATTGATGAGAGCATAGCACTGGTTCCTTTTCTGCAGTCTCATGGAATCTGACCTGCAGAGTCCCAAGTGCTCTCCTTCTTGCTCATTCTTACTGTCGTCTGTTCACACTTTCCCTTAATTTATGCCAAGCAGTTTATCCCCCTACAGCAGTGCCCTGGCACCTGCTGAGAGCCATGGAAATCTCATCCCAATGATCTCTATTTGCTATGTGATTCTTGCTAAGTTACTTAATATCTTTGTGCCCCAGACTCTTTGTCCCTACAATGGATAGAAGAAGCAGGACATGGAAGCCCGCACTGTAATCGCAGTACTTCAGAGGCAGGAGTAGAGACCAGACTAGGTAACTTAGTGTCATCTCAAGATATTGTCTCAGTGGCCGGGGAGATGGCTCAGTGGAATAAGTGCTTCCCTGGCAAACACCAGGGCCTGAATCCCTGGTTCCACAAAAAAAAAAAAAAGGAAAAAAAAAAAAAAAGAAAGAGAAACTTTCAAGATATTGTCTCAAAATCTAAAAAGGATAAGAGATGTAGCAAATAACGATCTCATTGAATTACTCTGAGAATTAAGTAAGTTTATATGTACAGATACACTAACATTCAAATGAACTTAACATAGGTCATCCCAAAGAAAGGCATTTGTATACCTAAAAGGAGTTCTGATAAGTCAAGGGTTGTTTGGTTTGGTTTGGTTTGGTACTGGGAGTCAAACTCAAATGACCTCGTGCTTACCAGGCAGGGGCTGTGCTGCTGAACTATATTCCTGGCCCTTCACAAGTTGTTAAAAAATAAAATGCTCATCTTTCTACATAATAGACACACTGTTGAATGCAGGAGCAACTGGTCATATGTACCAATTTCATTTGAATTAATAAAATTAAAGTTCAGTTCTTCACATAGTAAGTGCTTAATAGCAATACATGGTTAGTGCCTATCACAATGACTATAGTCTGATCAGTAAAGTTCTACTGACCACTGGCCGAACATTGTCTTTCTGAACTCAAGTAAAAAGAATTGCCATGGTAGGTCATAAAAACAATTGAAAAAGTCAGCTGATACAGGCTTGGACCTGGATCAGTCTCTCATTCTTGCCACCTGATCTGTATTATCACCGTAATTTTTCTCTTTACTACTTTCTCTCCCATCTTTATAGTAGAAATGAAATGTATTTAATAATTATCAATAAAATATTATAGACCTAATTTTAAATGTTATCAGGAATACTTTCTCCAGAATGTATTTTCTTTTAAAGCCTTATAGGAGAGATTATGTCTTCCTTTTTATTAATGCTATATCATATTTGGCAAAATGGGCATAATCCTATCCATTTTCTGCAGCAATAGCTCAGATAAGCACAACAGATAACTTAATGAATATTTTTTATTAAGTCCTATTCTCTCTTACTTTGACAGAGCCTGATAGGAGACATCTAGGCAGCAGACTTCACATCCACTGTGTGTCTATTCGTATCCAAATATTCCTTTTGTCATTAATTGTAGTAGTCAGGAACTTGTCTGGGCAGTTAATGAAAGTCCTTACATTAAGCTGCTATTCTCTGGGGCATCTGCTCCAAGGGAAACGTTATCATTAGGACATGACTGAAACGTCCTCACTTACACGCTGAGCTTGAGCTGAGAGCACCCCGTAAGTATTTCCTGCGAATATTGTTCTGAGTTTTGGCTGCCAGAATCCTCTTGTTTTAATTGTGGTGAAGGACAAATAAAGAGATGTGTATTTACTAGAGAAAGGGTTAAAATAGTTTCTTATCCTTAAGAATGTTTAATGCTTGTTTCCATTAAAAAAAATAATAGAAGCCAAGAAGGGCCTGAGGGTTTAGCTCAGTGGTAGAACATTTGCTTAGCATAACAAGGCCCAGGTACTGCAAAAGTAAAAGAACCAGGTAAATAAAATATTTAAAATGATACTAAAAGAAAATTAAAAACAACTCATTACTGAGGTTTGAAAATAATATCCAGGCACATGTTTTGGGCACTTTATGTGCAAAACAAGACAGGCAGTCAAACGTAGGTAATCAATCAGTCATCAATCTTCACAAAATGTATGACTTCAAGCAAGTCCCATTCCTTCTTTAAGCCTTTGTTTCTAGGCTTCTCAGGTTTTAGATCTCTTGATTCTTTCTCTGAAGTAAATAATATCTTAGATCAGTTTTGGGAAGCAGACACCCAAAGAGAGATTTACAATAGGAGCTTATGGGAAAATGTCCTAGAGAACAATACCTGTATGAGTGTAAGAAAACCAAGAATCAGGCCAGCAAGATAGTTCAGTGAATAAGCACCTGCTGAGGCAAACACAATCCTGGGCACCATATGCCATGCCAGCCCCACCCTTGGGTGTGCTGAACAGGCCACCTAGATTGGAAGTGGTGGCGCACACCCATAATCCCAGCACTGAGGAGACTGAAAACAGGAGGATCACTGTGAGTCCAAGCTGTGTAGCAAGATCCTGTACCAAATACATTATAAATAAATAAATAAATGTATGTAAAGCAAAGCTGTCAGTAGAACACCCACAACTCAAAATTTGACTCATCAGTCTCTAAGGAGCCCACAGGCAGCCTTAGTTCCTCTTCATGTCTGTATTCCAACATGAGACAAGAATAAAATCACATTCATTCATTCATTCCTCCTTTCTTGGTACAACACATTGTCCTGAAAGAAAAGTTTTTTGTTTTTGTTTTTGTTTTTGTTTTCGGAACCAGGGATTGAACTCAGGCCCTTGTGCTTGCCAGGGAAGCACTTATTCTACAGAGCCATCTCCCCGGCCCAAATATGTTTATAAAAATAGACATGAACATGTCTCCCAAGGACATGTTAATTTTTAGGTCAGGGAAGTCCCAGCCCAGATCCACAAAATACAGAAATACCATATCACTGTCATGACCAGAACTAACCACTGGTTCACCAATACATTTTCAGAAAACATCATCTTCAACTCAACTAGATTTTGAAATATAGCTCTTTAAAAATCTATATATAATATTGTAACCAGAGAATTTGTCCTGAATCATATATACCTGTCGGCATAATATTAAGAAAGTTCCCTTTTAGTGCATCCTATTAGTGTGCATTAAGGACCCCTTCACTACAATAACTTTCTGAATTGCTTTTTAAATTCAAAGGAGCTTTTTACAATGACATTCAGTACAAGTGTTTGTGAGGTCATGGCCTCCATAATGATTACCATATAGCCATGCTGAATTTGGCTGTTTTAAATGTAAGTTATTTCACCAGATTATCCTTTACATTTAAAAAGAAGGGTTATTTCTGGCTAATATATCATTCCCAAATAGTACTTTGTTTAAAAAAAAAAAAATCCGCAGAGCCCTATAATAAAAGATATTATAAGGACTTGGATATTTTTCAACTCCCTTTTTATAAGTATAATTTGAGGTTATAACCCTTGCATCCTTGCTTTATACTGATAAACACAATGAAACAAAACTAACATTAACTATACATAAGTGCTGATGACCTTCTGCAAGTCAGGAAGGGCAGCTTTTAAGGCCAGGGATATAGCTCAGTCGCTTAAGCTCCTGCTTGGCAAGTGCAAGGTCATGAGTTTGATCCCCAGTAAAAAAAAAAAAAAAAAAAAGGCAGGTTTGGGGCAGGCACACAAGCTTTATCAGACCTTCTATAAATAGGCTTTCAACCTCAGAATCTCCTCTGACTTTCCGGATCCTCTCTACTGGGATAATATGCACTAAATGCATTTCTATACATAGGTTAAGTAAAAAGGTATAGTTGTGGGAGTCCCTTCCAGGTTCTTGTCTTGGCCCAAGAAGTCAATATTGGTTATCCCAAAGATACATTTTATTGGAATCCCACCAAGTTAATTCCAATCTACCACTCCCAGTGCAAACCAAGGCAAAAGTAAAGACACTAAAACATATTTATAATTATTGGGGAGCCCTAAGTCTAGCCATGAAGATGGCTTTCTGGAACAAAGAGACTGACCCAGGGCCGCACCTGAGTTTTACTCAGTCGAGGAGGAGTGGCTTGAGGAGAAATGACTGAGAATTGTGGGAAGTAGGTGAGTACTGTGAGCTGAGCTAGGCAGATGGCCTACATTACCTCTGCCATATGCAGAGAGGCTATGCAGAGAAAGTAATTTGTATTATGTTATTGAAATAGTATTTAATGTTTCAGGGGTCTGGTGCTTCAGCTCTGATGTAATCTTTCAAGCCTGAGGAAGTCCTAGCCTCTATCCCAAGGCTGGATCCCAGCAGGCAGTGTGGAGCATTGGCTCTTTGTCCTTACCAGGGAAACACACACACCACCTTCAAAGACTATCAGCAGCACCTCAGCTAGACTAATATACATTGCTTAATGCCAATTAAAAGGATAAAGAGAAGTCCTAGCCAGCTCTGTACAGATCAATACAAGGCAACAGGGTCAGGAGGCTTAGCCAAAATGAAGATGATCGCTCTTCTTTCAAGGAGAGCTGTTCAGGAGGTCCTTCACAGTTCCTCCTTCTTTATTTTGAAGAAGGGGGAGCAGTGTCAGTTGTGGCCACATAGCCTGTAGCTGTTGTAGGTCTGAGAATTCTCCAGGGCACACTTTAATGAGAAGGATTATAAACAAGAGAATGAATACATCAATTCTAATATAAAACCAAAAGTGAGCCTTGAGATATGCAAATGGATTTAATTGCTCTATAGTATCAGCAAATGTATCCCAGTCTTTAATCTGGGCATCAAAAGTGGCTGTCTGCTGTGATATTAACAATGCCTTTCTTTGAAGAGCATCTATACTGAGAGACAGAGAGAGTGCACAGAATATATTTACTGGGGGGAAAGAAAGCTCCTGTCTGAGAGAGGGACAGGAGGGGGGGCCGAAGTGGGTTGTCTCCAGGAAGTTGTCTCTTCCAGGGGCTTTTATAGTGTAAAGCCATGTGGTGAGGTGGGTCTAAGCTGGTGGAGAACATGTGAACTTGCTTAGGTGGGCATGAGATAGGACAAAACTATGGTCAATCAATGAGATTATAAGCACCATTGCTCAGGTAAAATTGATTAAATCCAGTGCCAAATGGAGAAGAGAGTCACGCAGCAAGAGGGCATGAATACCTCTAGGACAGGGTCTCTTTCTGCTGGGGGTTGTGTTAGTGACTCATTTGGGCTCTTTCAAGATGATCGATGACCTATTTAGAATATCAACCCCTGATGCCCATCCCTAGGGAAGTATGTAGCTATATTTGTTTCCTCTTTTGTTTTGAGGTGTGGCCCACAGCTGAGTGTCTGTCCATAGTTGCAAAGTCACCTTGTCTTCCATCTTGTTTCCTTGAGGGCCTGGCCCTGTCTGGCTGCCTAGAATATTTCTATCCAATTCAGCTGCCTACACCATTCCCCCCTCTGAAGAAGTAACATGAACTGCCATGGGGGATCCATGGGTGATGACCACTCTGGCTTCTTCAGGCTGAAAGGGGTTATAGTTGTTGAACGGCAGTCAGAGATACTCTCCAGAGGTTTAATCTAAAGGCCCTCAAAAGACACCAGGCATTTTTATCTTGGATAGCTTTAAATCTGGAGGACATAAACCAAAGAAACTATTAAACATGCATGGGTCAAATAATAACATCATCAGGATAATTATGAATACAGTCAAAAATGATTTCTACACAAGTAGATGGTAATGTCTTCCCATAAAAATGGTAAAGATAGGGTCTAGGGGACCTCAGCATCTTACATACCATTGATTTGATATCTAATATTTTGAACAGCTATTGAGACATTAGTAGGAAGATTTGGAATGTCATAACCCTTTAAAGTGTATAATTATAAAAAGACTAGTTAAAACTTTTTGTAGGTCCATTAGAAGAGATCTCTTAAACATGAAGTTTAATCTCTTTTTTAATCTTCCATGGCCATTGGGTATTATCTCAAATAAAATGCCCTACTCTTATTACTGGGGGTACATGAATTACAAGACCTAGGGACAACACTGAGTACTCTCCAGTTGGCAACTGGGGCCACTGGCTGGGTAACTACTGACACATCTGCATGAGCATCTAGTTTAACAGGCTTTCTCCTTACACTGGCAATTAACATGAGTTCCCTGAGACTGAGAGGGGAAGACCCATGACCACCTCAATCTGAAACTTTCTCTGACTCCATCATGAACACTTTCTTTTTTCCTTTTCTAGCAGCTTTGGACATTTTTCTTGAAATGTCCCTTCTCTCTGTCTGGATCCAGGGAAAGAACTTTTTCCCTGTTTTCTGACTGGCCTTCATTCCTATAGGCTGCTAGTATCACTTACTCTCACTTTCTGTCTATAATTTTATTCTGTATCCTTTCTACTACGTGGCTCTGAGTTTTATGTCATAAACACAAGACCTGGTTCTGTCTATAGGCTCAAAGCTATTAGACACTATATAGCCAGTGTCTTTAGAATTTATGCTAACAGGATTTTATCTGTCTTTGGGTATCTGTTTTAACCCATGAAATATCTCTTAAGTCCTTGTACATGAACAACAATGCATATATTATATTTGTAAAAACTCAGTCTTGCCAGGCAAGCACTTATTCTATTGAGCTATCTCCTGGCCCCTAAAGCAAGATGTCTTGTAAAGTCTGTTGCTATTATTATGATTATTTTTTTTTTTTTTGCAGAACTGGGGATTGAACTCAGGTCCCTGCACTTGCCAGGCAAGTGCTTATTCCACTGAGCCATTTCCCTGGCCCCAGGCTGTTTCTGTTGAGGTACAATGACTGGAAGGAAAATCAGGGTTGGAGAAGGACAAAGAGACCTGTGCCAGTGTCCAGAAATAGGTTGGGTTTTTTCTTCTTTTTATAGTCATGATTACCCAGGGCTCCTCTATGGAAATGACAGGTAGAGATAACAGTCTGGCCCATGGGAGGAGGCAGGTCAAGGCCCAGGGCCCTTCAGTCCTAATGGACCACCTAGGAAGCTGAGTCTGAACTCTGGTGCCTCCACCTAAGAGTACAGTCTCACTTCTAGTGGCTGCCTTAGCAGTCAGGGAATGGCTTGTGGGCCTCTTAAGGCAGTCCCTCTTATAGTGGTCTGGCTTCTGATGGTGGTTGCAGATGAACCTCACAGTTATTGAGCTCTTCTTGGAGCCCAGAGAAGCAGACTTAGGGTCTGTTTTATAAATATAGGCCACAACAAAGACAGCCGTATTTTGTCTCTTTGCTTTCTCTCCCAGGCTTTCTCCCAGCTCTGATTATAGGACACTAAGGAAGCAGTTTTTATTAAAGTATCAAGTGAGTTGCCTGGACCAAAGAAATATTTTGATGGATAGCTCTTTGTATGTTTCTTGATTAGTCCTCAAGGATGAAGACTTGTTATATGGTAATGGGATGATACAAAAGCAGGTCACATTATAGTGACATTTTAAACCTTGTTGTCATTGTAAACTTTTAGTTTCATTTTTCATCCAAGGATGGATGTTTCTAGAATGCTTGCTTGGGTTATTAACTTCATATTAATATTTCACTGAATTTTCTGCTGTCACCAGAAATTCTTGTCCAGTTGTCTACAAGGCAAGCAGTTGATATAGAATGTGTTAACATCATGAAATTAATAACTGCACAGGCTGTCAAAAGCAACAAGGAAGTTATCCCTACTATAATAAATTTAAGCATCTTCTTGGTCCAATTGATAAACCTTTTAGTTAATGTCTCTAACTGAATGATCCCATGGTTTTGTTAGACTGACTGGTAGCAAAGCTCCAGGCATCTTGAGCATGATCACCACCGTGGAGTCATTGGAAGGATGTTTAGGCATGGTACAATTGGGTCAGATAACAATCAGTACATGAGAACATATTTGGTTGCCACTCTATCTTTCTTTTTAATAGTACTTGTGTACCATAAGCACATATGTTCACTTTTATATATCCATATTCTTGTAATGCTACTTTGACTTTTCCTCTAACTGTCAGCTGCAGATGCCCAGTCTACAGGAGTCCACCATGAAAAGGTAGGGCTAGATTCCATAAAGTATGTTGTATGGGCCCAGTTTTATCACTGATGATGAGCTTGGGTATGGGAGGATTGCGGCCTCTACCTGATCATGTACAATTGGAAAAGGTCTCTGAGATCATGATATAGTTGGAGGAGTCTGCAAAAGAAATCTTGTGCCTGTCTCTATCTTTCTCTAGAAGGAATCCTGCAGGGCACTGATCTATAAAGGAATAATTAAATTTGCATACAGCCCATCCACAGTATGGATCCCTGTAAGTCTGCAATGTGCTCAAATCACTTTCCTCAAAGTGAGGGGCATGAGCTTCTGGAATACAGACAGGAATGATAGGTTTTAAATCTCTTACAAAGTTACCATGCAATGGACTAAAATTTAGAGTTAATAAGGCAAATTGTCCTTGAAACAGTTGTACTTCCCAACTCTGATCTGCAGCCGACATGCAAAGGCTAGCATCTTGCTTTTAGATGGGCTACACACAAAGGAAGATATACAAAATGGGATGTAACATTAAGCTTAGCTTGTTCTTGTAAATGCATTAAAATTTGTGGGCCAGGCAGCATGGTATATATAGATAGGGGTATTGCTTTCTGTAGAATGGAAAACCTCTGGGGGCCTGTCCATCCATGTAAGAGGTCTAAGCCAGAATGTGTTAGGTATGTAGGCCCAATATACTTTTCCTTGAACCACACAGAGAAGCTGCTATAAGGTAAGACATTGTAAAGAGAAAATTATAGGGTGATGGAACCAAACCCTGGCTGTTAAGTAGGTGGCTGCTGCAGGCCTTCCCAGGAAGGTGGATGATGTGCTGTCGGGTTCGTTGCTTGAGGTCTCAGGAGAGAGCTTGATGTGTAGTGTAGGTGGGTTGGATTCTGGTCACGGAACAGCTCTGATGGTCATAGTATCTCTCAATTTTCTGTGGAAATATAAGCATAACCTCAGCCCCAATTTAAAAGTGATACCAGACCATTCCAAACACCTGTTTGGAGGTCACACCAAGTCATGTTCAGAAAAGTTAAATATATATGTAGCAAAGTTTTGACTCTGTGTTCACCCTTTTTTTTCCTTTGGCTAGTTGACTTTTTAGTTTAAGATATATGTTTTCAATTATTATTTGACCTTGGGGATCATACGGTGTCCCTGTAACATGTTTTATCTTCCAGTTATCAAAAAAAACTGAAAATTTTTATTAATGTAAGCAGAACCAATAGTAAGTTTTAATGTTTGTAACAGTAAGTTAGCAAAGGCTTATAGGCAATATAAGACACAATGATTTTGTTTACCTGTATGACAGATACCATGGGGTACATGTGAGCACATATCTATAAAATCATAAACATATTTAGGTTTGTTAAAGAGGATATATGGGAAATAATCATTTGCCATGACTAGTTGGTTCTAAGACCTCTGAGATGGTACCTCTGTTGAAGAATAGCCCTAGAGTTGAACTGACAAGTAGGACATGACATCATGATTTGTCTAGACTGTGCTCTGATAATTTTCCATTCCTTTAGCAAAGGTTTAGAATTTTGAGAAACAAATTTATGGGGTTGTCTTGCTTTATCAAAAATGAAAACCAGATTTACAGTAGCATCTGCATTATAATTAGTTGATGACAACAAACCTGGGAGATTAGAGTGAGATCTAATAAGATCAAGAAAGAATGTAGCAGTTCTACTTAATACAGCTCCTAGAAATTCTAAAAAAGTTGCAACAAAGTAGGTTTGAGATGACTCAATTGCAGTTGTTCTCTTACCGATGTTGATGAAATCCTTAACTATTCCTGCAGAGTACCAGTGGCTTTCATTATAAGTCCAATTTTATAAGATTTTTGTTTAAGTAAAGCAGAAAAAACAGCCCTGCAAGTTTTTTCATTAAGCCTTTGCTTTCTTGATATTCCTTCTTAGCCATCATCCTGCTATGTGGTAACACAAGCCTCGGAGGCTCAGAAGCAGGAAAGAGAGTGTCCCGTTCTTTCATGAGATCTGTGCACAATAGATTGACGGGAATGAGTGCGATAAATGGTGTTAGAACACCTTCCTGTCCATCAGGGCCAATGTATGAAAGAGGCAGCACACTCTGTGAGACAGATTGAGGAGATCCTAAGCCTAGCAGCGCTGTGGAGGCGGGTCCAGTTGGCCAAGCAGACAGCCAAGATTGGCTATTGATTATAGTGAAATCAGCTCCTGTATCCATCAGTCTAGTAAAAGGTTTTCCTTTAAACTTAATGTCATAAATAGGTCTAGGAGCCAAAATACTCTGGGAAAAATCAAATTCTTTGCTTAAAGGCTCATCTCTATCAGGTTCACATGTGGGGTCAAGGGCAGGAGTGGAAGTTTCAGTGGGAATTAAATTGGGCTTTTCTCCCCCCACAAATCCAAGCAAGAAGCCACTGGTAAATCTAACTTAGAACTCTGAGTGGTTCTTCGTATGAAGCACCTAAAGTCTCACCTTGGCCTTGCACCTGTCCTGGCAGTGGGCTAGTCCTTTGTCTGGTTTGAACTGGGTATAACTGGCTTAACTGGGTCCAAATTACTGGAGTCCTGACTGACCCTTCTTTTGTTATTGCTACTGGGGCCCTCACTTTTGGCACATGGTTTGTTTCTTGGCATTAGTGTGCCATTTTTATGAAACTTAGATTTACAATCTTTTGCCCAGTGAAAATGTTTCATGGAACATGGATGCTGAGTACTAGGTAAATTCACTGAAGGGGTTGGCACCCTTATAGGCCATAAGCAGTGCTAGTGAGCGTGTCCTTGCTTGCTACAGTTAAAACATTTAACCATATCAAATTTATTAGCAAAATGTTGAGATATAGCTTGTGCCATGAGAGCAGAAGTATAGGGAGTAGAGCCAATACTTTGGCACGCACAAATATAAGCAGATAAATTTTTTTTATGAAGTACTGAGGCTAAGGCTCTTTTACATTCCTCACTGGCATCCTCATATGCTAATTGATGAACAAGCATTTTAGCTGCAGTGCTGTGAGGAATCTGCTTATTTATAGCCTCTTCTAGTCTTTCTACAACTGGGTGTAAGTTTTTCTACCACCCTGGAGTATGTAGGTAAAGTATTTATTAGGTGTACCATCATCCTCTTGGACAGAAATCCACGCATGGTATAGCAGCTCTTTAAACTGCATGAAAAGAAGAGGTGGAGCCTGGGCCTGAGTTTTTAAGTCAGCATATTGGCCTGAACCAAATAACATTTCATGTGTTTCATTGGCCTTAAGATTTTCATCTTCACTATTTTGATTACTCTGTCTGTTCTGACATGAGTAGTCTTAATTTTGATTCAAAATGTAGGAAATGTGTGGGGGACAGACACGTGCCAGCAAAATGTGTTATGTTACTTGGTGCCATTTGGAGGCCTTGAATTACGTTATTCAAACAAGCAAGAGTATAGAGAGCTTGAGCTCCATTGTCTAGTACGCTCTGCCTTGTTTTGTAAGAACAAAAGGTTCAAAACTTTCTTCATCTCCGTGTATTTTGGCTTCTTCATGAGTGGGGAATGAAGGGCATTGTCACTGAACTGACTGTGGCATGGGGGAGAAAGGGACCATGGGAAGCACAGCCTCTGAGGCATTATCTTCTGAGTTAGGTGTGGAGAATGAAGCTGAGTGTGTGCATAAAT
>NW_004524635.1:3100690-3105666 GCF_000260255.1 Octodon degus
CTTATTCATAGGCATTTTGTTAGCACAAGTAGAGTCTCCTATAATGGTAAACTGTTGCTGATCTGCATTTCTTCCTGGGCTGTTATATCTCAAGGATAAGATAGTTCCCTTCACCAGATTATACCTGGTTATAGTTTGTGGGTGAATTTTTCTTTTTGAGTTTTGGCTATATAAAAGCTTTCACCTATTTCATCCCAAATTCTGAGATCCATGTACTGGCTTTGGGAAAAGAAGGATAGAATGTAGCTATCTCATGGAGTAATCTAAAAATTTGCCTAGACAACACTTTAAGGTCTGCATCTTTTAACAGTTTCATAATCAATAGACTAAATATTTTCTCTTCTGAGGATAAAGACTGGGCTCGTCCCATTGTTACCCTTGATGAATAGGTTCCTATTTGCTACTTGCATCTGAGTACTATCATTAGTAAAATACTCCACTTACTTCTAATTGGTCACACAAGGTCCAGTGGATTGCCTACATATGATTTTGGTTAATGGTTGTTGTGTTGAGAAAGTCCCACATTCCACACTGAGCACCAATTGTAGGAGTCCCTTCCAGGTTCTCATCTTGGTCCAAGAAGTCAATATTTGTAATCCCAAAGATACATTTTATTGGAATTCCATCAAGTTAATTCCAATCTACCACTCCCAGTGCAACCCATGGCAAAATAAAGATACTAAAACATGTTCATAATTATTGGGGAGCCTAGGGGGCCCTAAGTCCAGCCATGAAGATAGCTTTCCAGAACAAAGAGGCTGGCCCAGGGCCTTACCAGGATTTTATTTAGTGGAGGAGGAGTGGCTTGAGGAGGAATGACTGAGAATTGTGGGAAGTAGGTGAGTACTGTGAGCTGAGCTAGGTAGGTGGCCTACATTTACCTCTGTCATATGCAGAGAGGAAATGTAGAGAAAGTAATTTATATTATGCTACTGAGATAGTATCTAATGTTTCAAGGGTCTGGTACTTCAACTCTGATGTAATCTTTCAAGCCCCAGGAAGTCCTAGCCTCTATCCCAAGGCTGGATCCCAGCTGGCAGTATGGAGCACTGGCTTTTTGTCCTGTCTTGACCAGGCTCACATTAAAGAGCAACAGGTGTAGGTTACCAGGGAAACACTCATGCCACCTTCAAAGACTATCAGCAGCACCTCAGCTAGACCAATATACATTGCTTATGGCCAATTAAAAGGATAAAGAGAAGTCCTAGCCAGCTCTGTACATATCAATACAAGGCAACAGGGTCAGGTTCAGCCAAAATGGAGACGATCTTCTTTCAAGGAGAGCTGCTCAGGTGGTCCTCCATAGTCCAGTGTCAAGTGGCAACTTTGATGTCACATCAAAGAGAAAATATTGTATTGTTTATTTTGCTAATCCTTATTATAACCTACTTAATTATGTATTATCTGTGTATTAAAGCACAGCTTTTCTAAATGCAGGGCAAAGATCTAAATATATTATTTAAAATATGATTGTAAAGAATTACAGACCTTTTTTTTTTTCTGGTACTGGGGATCAAACTTGGGATCTTGAGTTTACCAGGCAGGCACATATGCTGCTGAGCTATATCCTGGCCCTAGAGACCATGTAAATTAAAAACAATTTTAAAAACATTTTTCAAAGATTATTTTATGAGGCCAGTAGTTTAAAAACTGCTGACACACTAGCTCTTTATGTTGTCCCAAAGATAAAGGTGAGGGGTGTAAAGTATAAATATATTTAGATATCCTCAAGCATATATTGCTTAATAATATTTGGGATTTAGATGAAAGATTATAATCTGAATTTGAAACATATAGAATTACCTATAATTCAGGTACAGTTATATTTTTGTTCAAATTATTTAACATTCTATTGATGGAATATTGACTTTATTTCTAAACATCTTGTGATTAGCTTTGTATATTTCTACAGAATGCACAAAATGCTCTAACAAAAAACTGCAGTGGGCTCAGACAATTTGGTTCTGTTACAATTCAAATTTCTCTTTTGAAGACTATTTTAGTTACTGTTCTTATTGCAATGACAAAATACCCAACACCCAAAGTGAAGGCGGGGGGGAAAGGCTTATTTAGCTCAGAGTTTATAGAGGTTTCAGTCCATAATGGTTGGCTCCAAGGGAGGGTGTCACATGTCAGGTGAGCATAGTTCATGGTGGCAGAAGACAGCAATGAAAGAGAGACAAACAAACTTCTTTCTGTCCCTCATATTGTATCAAATCTACTGGGCTTAGGGTGGTGCCAATCCAATCAGTAAATGGTTCAGCAATCACCCACCCTTAATTTCTGCTTCCTTAACCTCAGCGTTGCATTAAGAATCAATCACATGCTCTAGACTCACCCACCTCTAAAAAGACCCTTGACCGTATGAATCTCTGGGAGGACATCTAGACACAAACCATATCAAAGACATACTGAAATAAGGCAAAGGGTCCTATGGTAAAGAATAGGAAATGGTATTGACTACTCATTTCCACTTGAGTCTCTTCACATCTTTTTGTGTTGTGCTGTAACGGGTTAGGTGTACAGGCCAACAAATGTTTCACTTTGAATTTGATGGGTATTTGAGAGCAAAAGAATTTGAAGTAAATATTATTTAAGAGAAGGATCTCTAAAATTGGGTTTTAGGGGCCGGGGAGATGGCTCAGTAGAATAAGTGCTTCCCTGGCAAGCACAAAGGCCTGAGTTCAATCCCCAGTTCCACAATAAATAAATAAAATAAAATAAAATAAAATTGGGTTTTGGTCAGTACAATTAGTAGCTAGGCATATACCCCTACAAGGTCCCAAGCCTCTTGCTTTAATATCTTATTTAGCCTTTTTGATTCCTTTTACTACACACACACACACACACACACACACACACACACACAAATATGATGTTTACTTTGTGAGATAGTCTCACTATGTTGTGCAGGCTGGCCTTGAACACTAGACTCCAGTAATCCTCTCAAGTACCTAGATCTACAGATATACCACTATGCCCATCATCTGATCCATTTTTTTCTTTGTTTTGTTTTTGTTTTGGTGATACCAGGGATTGGACGTAGGGCCCTTGCACTGAGCTACACCCCCAGCCCTACATGTACACAAGTGTCTTTGGCACATTTGACTTTGAAAGTCAATGCTATATGCAGTTATATGAGATTTGCATATAACTAAGGAGCAGTATTTCCAAGAGCTTTTTGACACATGAGTTGGGCCGGGGAGACAGCTCAGTGGAATAAGAGTTTGCCTGGCAAGTGCAAGGTCCTGAGTTCAATCCCTGGCACCAACAAAAACAAAAACAAAAATGACACATGAGTGCTGTGCACAGGCTTCTCTGGCTTGAGGCACACCCCACCTCTCATCTCTCCTCCTTGGAGGGCTCTCCCATTCTTCCCTCTAAGCAATGAATTATTTTCAACAGAACTAGGCAATCAGTGTCTGAATGTCTCTGGCCCCTCATTATATCCCACTCCACCTTTTTATTTTCTCCTGATTAATCTTTCTCACTCCCTTTAGGGAGCAAAAAACTAAAAATATAATCATTACAGTAGTGTGGAACAGCAGCATGACTAGCACTCAGCCAGATTCAATCTGCAGCAACTGTGTGGCAGGCCCTCCTCTCTAGCCTTCCTCCATATCCACTTCCCCACAGCTCACCTCTTCCTTACCACTTGTTCCTTTCCTTGTAGCCTCTCAGTCACCTAAAAGCTGTCACCAAAACAACATGCTGCCCAAACTTCCTTTTGGGAAATGGACTATAAGAAACATACCTTTTGTTTTTATCTCTTCATCCCATAAAATTTTTAATTAACAAATGAGTCAAAGATAAATGTATTTCTCATCATATGTATTATTTTTCTTTTTAAATCAACCTTTGAAGTATAATTATATTTTTTCCTTTTATTTATTTATTTATTGGATACAGGGTCTTACTACACAATTTGGACTCATAATCCTTCTGCCTCAGCCTCCCCAACACTGGGATTACAGGTGTGTGCCACTTTGCCTGGGATCAGGGCCAGCATGGTGGCATGGTATATGGTACCAGGGATCGAACTTGGATCTTTGCACTTGCCAGGCAGGGACTTAGATGGCTGAGTAGCTCCCTAGCCTGAAGTATAATTTATGTCCAACTGACCCATCTGAAGTATACAATGTAAAGGGTTTTTGATAATACCCACCTATGATGATATCACTATAAAAGTATATATAACATGTCATCACCTCACAAATTCCTTCTGCGTCTTTGAAATTAAGTTCATCCTGTACCTGAACTCCTAGACCTGGAGAAAACACTGATCTGCTCTTGCTGAGAGCCAGCAATCTTGCTATACAGCTGAATTTTGAACACAGTAGACTTCCATAAAAATGGAATTGTATCATCAGTACATTTTGTGTGGCTACTATTTTTCCTCAACATAATGCTTTGAAGGTTCATTCATGTACCCTCACATATGGACGTAGTACAGTTTGTTTATCCATTTCATTATAGACATTTAGGTTATTTCTGGTTCAAAACTACCATGAACATAGTTATCACCACTGTATACAATTTTCTTGGACATATCATTTCTTTTTGGGGTAAATGGCTTGGAGAAGAGTTACTGGGTCATATGATAAATGGATATTTATCTTTATAAGAAACTGCCAAACAATTGTCTGAAGCAGTCTATCATTTCCCATACCCACCTGAAACATTTGAGAGCTCTGGTGGGTCAGCATTCTCACAAATAGTATTATCAACCTTTTTAACTATTTAGATAAATATGTAGTGATACCTCATTATGATTTTAGCTTGCATTCATCTAATGACAAATGAAAGTCAGCATTTTATTTTACTGCCATTGGTATAATGCTTTCCTGATAACCCTGTTCAAATATTGAGCCCATTTTATTTTTTTTTCTTTTCAAAGTTTTATTGATAAACATATAGCAACGAGACAGTTTCAAATCAAATCGAAAGTACAGTTTCAAGAAATAATACACTGCATA
>NW_004524635.1:3107232-3125730 GCF_000260255.1 Octodon degus
TTTGAATACACAGATACAAAATGGACATTCATCTGTATCCCCTTTTTTTTTTGCTAAGTTCCGTTATTGAATATTATAGGTGTGTTAACTCAGCAAAATATTCTAAAAGAGCGCAGTAGTCCATAATAGTATTGGATCTTCCACTTCACTGGCAATGTCAGAAATTGTTGACCTGTCCCCTCAAATGGTTGATTTTAATAGACAGAATAGTTAAGGCTGGAATCTAACTTTACGTGTGAGAGGTAAAAGCTTTAACCCCATACAAGCTGCAAAGTACTGGGACTCAGCATTAGTATTTTTCTTGCTTGGTTTTGCTATAACATCATGATTAGGCATACAGATTCTGGAGTTCCTCACACTTAAACTAGCTCCATCACGTACTAGATGCACAGCATTAAACAAAGTACCTGGTCAACCTGTGCTTCAGTCTCTTGTTCTGTAAAATGGAGCAATGATTACACTAATGGTCTGCAATTTAGACTGGAGTTCTAAATTCTAGTACATTCTTCATTAGTTGAGAATATTGTAAACTGAAAGTACAGCTGACATACTTAATCTACTGAACATCCTAACTTAGCAATGAAGTATACTATAGAGTGCTGGTTGTTTATTCTCATGACTGTGGCTGACTGGGAAGGGGGAGGGCACTCCCAGCTACTGTTGCTGCACATCTTAAGAGAGCACCTTGCCAGCAGGGAAAGATGAAAATTCAAAGTATTGTCTTTGCTGAATATTTATCACTTCTGAACTATCATAAAGTGAAAAAAAAAAGCCATAAATCAAACAACCACTGAGATGGGGATTATCTGTATTCACCTTACAGGGTTGCTTGATACCTAAAGGAGGTCACTTAGTGCATTTTGAATAGCCCAGATATACAGTGAATATCAGTGAATATTTAGTAGTATCAGGATAAAGACTCTTGAGTTTGTTCATTCAGGTGCTCGCTCAGAATCTTTGTTAGTACATTATCTTTCTCCTTCAGTTCTCCATTTTGTTTCTGCAACTATTCTCTAGGACCAGAAACATCTGAAGACTTATTTTCCTCCTGGTGCCAGGTAGTTTGCAAAAGTAAAGGTAAAGAAAGAGATGGTGCGGAGATAGGTTTTACCTAATTGTGTTTAAATTTCATATTGGTTTATGCCAAGTTGTTCCTCCAAAGTCAAATGCTTTTTGAACATTCCACAAAGTCCTAAAACAACCTAAACCTAAAAAGAAGAAAAACCAGACTCAATCTGGCAAGAGGCTGGGAAGAATAGTGGACAGCCAGATTATTTTATTTCAGAACAGAAAATTAGTTTCCTCCAGGACAAAGAGGGGAAGTGATACTTGAACTAATCTTGGCTTTGAAATTAGGGAAACCCTAAAAATTCCTCAAAGCCTATATTCAAAAAAACAAAACAAAAAAAGAATTGGATTACTAAAATAAAAGATAAAACCCATCAATATTTCAGTAGATAAATGAAATGTATTTGGAAAAAATCCAGCATCCATCCCTGATAAAAGCTCTAAAACTAAGAATAGAATATCCCCAACCTGATGAAGCATATAACACACATATACATGGAGACACAAGGCTTAATGCTGAAAGACTAAATACTTTCATTTCAAGGTGAGGAACAAAGTACAGGTTGTGCTTTCACCACTTGTATGCAACATTGTACTGGACTTTCTATAACCAGTAGAATGAAAATTTTTTAAATTAAGGGCACCACGTTGGAAAGAAAGAAGTAAAATTGTCTTTGTTTTCAGATGACATAGTACTACATAAAACTCAGAAGGAGTTTTACTAAAACTAATGACAGACTTTGGTAAGGGTACAAGATCAACACAAAATTTAATTGCATTTTTATAGTAACAATGAACAATCACGAAATCATAATTTCATAAATTATGAAAATAATCTCTTCATAACGATGAAGAGAATAAAAGTTGGAAACAAATTTAACATAAAAATTCAAGACCTACACCAAAAAGTATAAAATGCCATTTAAAGAAATTAAGGAATACCAAAATAAATGGGAAGATGTTTCATTTTCATGGATTGGAACACTCAATATTGCCAAGATGGCTGGTCTCATAATGATCTATAAATTCAATGCCATCTATATCAAAAAGCATGTTAAAGAGGCTGGAAAAGTATGTGCTTATTTGACCCCTACTTGGGAGCATAAAAGAAAGAGCTCCAGCCTCCTCTAACCCCCAGCTGGCCCTTATTCTTATATCCAGTTTTGTGTATGCGTGTGTTTGTGAGTGATGTTGTCATCTGTGCACATGCCATGAGTGTGTGCCTGTGTGTGTTCGTCCCATAGATACGTGTTCCAACCCTTCCTCCCCTGGTTCCCTCACAAACAGCTCCTCCTGGCCACCCTCTAACCTAGGGTTGTACACAAGCCAGACATGGAGGCAGGCACTCGCCTGCAGTCCCAGCAGTCTGAGAGCTGAGGCAAGCTTGGGTGAATTAGCAAGTGAGTGAAAGCCTGTCTCAATAAGAAAGTATAAAAAGGGGCTTGGGAGGTAACTCATTGGAAGTGTGGGCCCACAAACTAATTGCCAGTTATCTTCAACACTGAAAACAAGTCTCCTTTAGGGGGACAGACTAAGGGGAAGAAATCCAATAAGTTTCTAGGGGAAAAAAAAATACTGTCATGGAAGCATTTAGGGAAGAGGATTCCATGGTCCTGATTACTTGGAGCATGGTCCAGAAGCAGAGACCTGGACATCAGATGGGGACAACCACTTTGTCCTACTGACTCCTGAAAGGACAGCCATAGAAATGTCCTTGAAAGCAACGTTTCTCAAACTCTATTCTGCAAACAAATTCCTGGAGATCTTGTTCAAGTGTAAGTATAGTGGGTCTGGAGCAAAACCTGGTGACGTGAATGTGTAACAAGCATTCTGGTGATAACTGGAAACTGGTGTGGGACTGGACGGCTGCAGAGTGGTGCAGTTTGAAAGTGGGAGGCCCCCTTAGGGGCTCTGGTAAGCTGGCTCTCAGGGCAGAGCTCCACTGTGAAATACAACTCAGCTGTGATAGCAGCAGGAGTGGACAATTGTTTAATGCTTCCAGGACTTTATGAGCCACAACTGAGCATGCCAGGGATGGCTGATGAAGAATTCACAAACAGCTGGATGTGGTGCCGCTCACCTGTAATCCGAGTACTCAGCGAGACTGAGGCGGGAGAAATGTAAGCTCAGGTCCAGAGCAGGTAACAACTTAGTGAGACTCTGTTGCAAAATATTAATTAATTAATTAGCTAGATTTTTCAACAGCCAGATCTTTTGCAGAAGGAGACTAAAAGAGGGAGGGAGGGAGGAAGCGGGGGAAGCACTGGGGAATGACAAGAGAATGAAGATGTGTTATGTCCATGTACCAACTGCCCTTGAGGAACGCAATCATTACATAGTGCAAACATGTACTAATAAAATATAAACCCTGGGAGAAGAAAGAGCCAATGCTGCGAACACTGTTCATTATCATCTCCCCCCCCCCCAATTTTTGGTGCTTAGTATTGAACATAGGACCTTCACACTGAGCTACATTCCTGGCCCTTTTTATATTTTAAGACAGAACCTAAGTCACTACATTGCTCAGGTGGCATTTGAATTTGCTATTCTCATACCTCAGCTAGACACTGAAAAATGGGGAATAACAGAAGTATTTTTTTTTGAGTTTTCTTTTCTTTTATTTTATTTTATTTTATTTTTTTCTACAGTTTTATTGATAAACAGATAGCAATGAGACAATTTCAAATCAAATCGGAAGTACAGTTTCAACAAATAATACACTGCATATATTCTTCTTAGTGGTTAATTGCTGTACAAGATGCGGACTTGTGATCCTATTTACAAACACCATTAGAACAAATCATTCCAGTCATTAAGACAATGCAACTATATATCTACCCCAACCACTTTGAATACACAGATACAGAATGGACATTCATCGGTGTACCCCATTTTTCCTAAGTTCCGTTACTGAATATTATAGCTGTGTAAACTCAGCAAAATATTCTAAAAGAGTCCAGTAGCCCATAATAGCATTGGGTCTTCTGTTTAACTGGCAATGTCAGAAATTATTGACCTGAATCCCCCACAGCTTAAATTAACAGCATAGCTTTATTTCTTATATTTCGTCTTCATACTTTTCTACTGGATGGTTAAGACCAAGGTAAAGCAGGACCTGTGCAACAAGAGTTGTAGCTTTTTGGTCTGAGAAGGTCAATGAAATGCCCTCAGGATTTGTCCTGAGATCCTGTACCTCAGATTGTAGAACCTTTATCAGTGCAGCCATGTGGATGAGTCACGACCATTGCTTGGCCAATGTGCTCTCTGTGAAAGCCTGAGAGAGTGTCTTCTCCCCATGTGACTCTCCTTAGGCCCACTCTATGTCATCGATCACTTTCCTCTTTGGCCCCATAATCTTCTTGATCAGAAAATTTGGGACACTACCGAGGTACATGACTAACAGAAGTATTTGTAACACACTTAGTTGACACAGAAGAGCAGTGATTAATACTTTTCTAGGAAAATGTTTCATAATGAAAGTAATATCTGAACAGATCATTGAGGAATGAACTGGGTTTTTCAGACAACAAAGAGGAAAGACAATTCAAGGCGAAGAGAATAATATACCTGTCACAGATTTTATTTTCCGAAGACGGCTGCAATGTTATCTCTCATTGCATAACACCTTCTAAAAATTTTCCACTCCTCTACCAAGAGGTGAAGTCTAGTTCCTTCCCTTCTCTTTGAATCTGAGTGAAGTTGTAGGATTGCTTTCATGAATACAGTGTGCAAGGACACTATGTGATTTAGGAGGCTAAGTTGGAAAACACCGTCTATCCTTCATCTAGTCTTTTTTGGATACTTGCCTTTGGAAACCAATCGCCATGCTGTGAGGAAGCCAAGAAGCCCACAAGAAGCTCTGATGGGGAGGCACTGAGGTCCCCATGTAGGACTTATGTTGAAATCCAGCTGACAGCCAGCACCAACTTGCCAGCCACCTCATCAGCAGATCTTTCAGCCTTGGGTCCAACTGCATCAGGTGACACTGTGTACAGCAGAGATAAGCTTTTTTCCACCAAACCCTGACCAAATTTCAAATTCATGAGAAAAATAAGTGATTGCTGTTATTTAATCCATCACATAGTAGCATGGTTTGTTATGCAGCAGTACCCCTAGATCTGCATCTAAAGGCAAAAAAGTGTGAAATGATCTGGTATTTAAAAAGATGACACAAACAAGGGCTTTTGTGTGTGTGTGTGTGTGTGTGTGTGTGTGTGTGTGTGTATGTGGAACCAGGGATTGAACTCAGGTACTTGTGCTTGCCAGGCAAGTGCTTATTCCACTGAGGCATCTCCCTGGTTATATTTTTGTATATCTCAGCTATTAGAAATAAAAATATCAAAATCCAGGACATGTAAAGAATGTTGAATTTGTGATAGGTAACGTTCAGTAAACAAATTCTTAGTCATGTCAATGTAATGAAGTTGTACTGTGGAGTCAACCATGCTTGGATTCATTATTATTCATGTCTATGCCAACAAATGTTCTAGATATAAATGTAAACATATTTATACAACAATGTTTTCTTGCTGTAATAAATTCCTTTTTTAGTAATAAATTTTTATTGAAAGGAAAACTAGGCCAGGGGTTATAGCACAGCAGTTGAGCACTTGCCTAACATGTACAAGGGCCTAGGTTCAATTCCCAGTATAGCAAAAGAAAGAATATATTAATAATCTGCTCCTATGTATATTCTGTAGATGAAACCCAGGTAGGCAGTTTCAATAAATCATTTATTGTTTTTATTACCAAAGAGTAAATGTAATTTCAGAAATAATAACAACAAAACAACTAAATTCTTCAGTGGGAGAAAAGTCTCAACATTCTTGGGATAAAAGTACATAATTCTAACTTGTCATCAATACCTTTGTTTTCCCCATAAACATTTCTAGAAAAACCAACCAGGAGTTTCTGAAAGGGGTAAAATTTATGACTATTCTTTAAAGCTGACAGCCTTATTTTCTACAGGCCTTAGGAGAGAAGGGTGCATGCTAATTTGAGAGGTAAAGACTCAGAATGCAATGAATTGATATGCCAAGACTATTTCCTGTCCTGTGGGCCTCCTGAATTTAAATTTTTTAAAAAAATTTCCTTTGGCTCTAATGTAACATGTGGTTGAAAAGTGATATCCCCACACAGAATGGGAATTTATATTACCTGGAGCAGTTGGGAATGGGAAATTCTTGGAATAGGGAGTGCAGATAACAAATAGCTTCCTTCATTCTGATCTTAGCTGAACCAACTCCTCTTGGAATACCGTGTTCACTTCTAGACACCATATTTCCAGAGAAGTTAGAGGGTGTTTGGAAGAGAGTGTTGAGTGAATACAAACTTCTGCCACCTGAGGAACAAATGAAATAAAGGAAGGTGTTCACTGTAAGGGGAACCAATTCTTCAGGTGTGTTAACCATTTCTAAATCATCGAAGAGCTTCTCTACAGAAAGACAGGTATCATTCTGTAGCCCTAAAAGTAGAGTGTGAAAAAGTCTGTGAAACAATTTAGTAGTAGAGAAAGGCATAGTTGTCCAGAGATACCATCAGGGATTAGGGGAGATCAGTAACTCAGTCACTGGAGAGCTTCATGCAAATTTTCTGGAAAGAATTCTAAAGCAGTTGGAGGTTGGATCAGACATCCTTAAAGGTCATTTCCATATGCCCTTTGCATCTTCCCTGGGAGTCACCAGTGAACTTCCATATGTACTCACAACAGCCCATTTCCTTCTTTCCAGCTCTAGCTCCCGGAAGTGTGACAATTTCTAAAAGTAACATGCTCTCTCTTACCAGCTAATGGCCTGCATCACTCTCCACTGATAAGCCCAAATTGCTCTGTGCCTTTGTGCCAAATCCAAAAGCTGCCCCTCTGATAGGAAGAACCAACTTTGTGAAAATGGCCATACGCCCAATATTGCTACACAATTCTATTACTCAGTCAATGCTAATTATAAATTGTGAAAGTCAAACTAAGAGTGAATTATATGTACACTGTATGAAGATATTTACACAAATACCATGTGGGTCAACTCATATTCCTTTGTCAGTTAAAAACAGCTTATAGCTAATTTTCTTGGCAAAGTTATGCTGAAGATGGGTGAGAGAAAGCATCAGCCTTGGCTTTCAAAAACAAAAAGTTGATAGGGAGATGGCTCAGTGGAATAAGCGCTTCCCTGGCAAGCGCAAGGGCCTGAGTTCAATCCCCGGTTCCACAAAAAACAACAAAAAAAGTTGGGCAAGAAAGCTCTTCCACTTGAACCTTCCTTGGCAGTGTGCAACTCTTTAGAGAGGTGGTTTTGGAACAGAGCTAGGGAGAGGCAAAGGAACTAACTACTGGTTTTTTTTTTTCTAGTACAAAGGATTAATTCCCAGAACACCCTATCACTGAGCTATATCCTCAGCCCCATTTTATCATTTTATTTCACCTCATTTCATTTTGAGAGAGGGTCTCACAAAATTGCCCAAGGGGACTTGAACTTGGTATCCTTCTGCCTCAGCCTCCTCAGTGCTGCAATTACAGAAGCATGTGCCACCCTGCCTAATTATGTGAATTCTTTTTTTTTTTTGGTGGAACCGGGGACTGAACTCAGGCCCTTGCGCTTGCCAGGCAAGCGCTTATTCTACTGAGTGATCTCTCCAGCACCCAAATTATTTGAATTCTTATGTATTCTTCTGTATACCTCTATTTAGTACTTTTTGAAAATGAGAAAAGATCAACCTAATAAAGGATATAAAAGATTTCTACTCTGAAAACTTCAGTACTCTTATCAAGGAGATTGATGAGGATATCAGAAAATGCAAAGATATCCCTTCCTCTTGGGCAGGAAGAACCAATACAGAGAAAATGGCCATATATCCAAAACTGTTATAAAGATTTAATGCAATTCCAATCAAAACTGCATAGTGTATCTCACAGAATCCGAGAAAACAATCTCAAAATTCATTTGGAATCAGAAAAGACCTAGAATAGCAAAAGCAATTCTGATCAATAAAGGTAAGGCAGGAAGGATCCCAACCCCTGACACTGACAGGCAGGGGGAAAGACCAGAAAATCAGTGGAACTAATTAGAAGATGCAGAAACACCTCTAGATATACTCAGCCACCTAGTCTTGATAAAGATGCTAAACATTTTTGCTGGAAGTCAGATAGCCTCTTTAATAAATGGTACTGAAAAATTTGGCTCTGTGCATGTTGAAGAATTAAAATTGGACCCATGTCTTTCACTATGCACTAAGATATTTTTTTTATGTATTTGGTACAGGGTCTCACTATGTATCTTGAACTTGTAGTGATCCTCCTGTTTTCAGCCTCCCCAGTGCTGGGATTCCAGGCGTGCACCACCATGCCTAGTGTCCGTGGCCAGTTCAGCATGCCTAGAGGCAGGGTTAGCATGGCATGTGGTGCTGGGGATCAAACTTCGGTCTCTGCACTTGCCTAAGCAGGTGCTTAGTCCGCTAACCTATCTCACCAGCCTGCACTAAACTAAATTTGAAATGGATCAAAGATCTAAATAGTAAAACAGAAACACTAACTCTGCAGGAAGAGAGAATAGGCAGAACTCTTTAAGACATAGATGTAGGCAAAAATTTCTTGAGAAAATCCCAGATTGCATAGGACTAATACAAAGAATCAACAACTAGGATCTCATCATATTAAAAAGCTTTTGCACAGCAAGCAAAAACACCAACAGAGTGAAGAGACAACCTACAATTTGGGAAAAAATATTGGCCAGCTGTTTCTCAGACAAAGGGTTACTATGAAGAACATATAAAGAACTAAAAAATAACAGACCTCCCAAATTTAGAGACTCAATCCAAAAATGGGCATCTAGTATAAATACACACTTCTCAGACAAAGAAACACAAACAGAAAATAAATATATGAAAAAATGCTCAACATCACTGGTCATTAGAGAGATGTAAATTAAAACAACATTGATATTCCATCTCACCACATAAAGAATGGCTACTATCAAGAAATCAACTAGTAACAAAGCTGGAGGGCATATGGTGATAAAGAAATCCTTCTCCACTATTGGTAGGAGTGTAGACTGCTGTAACCACTGTAGAAATCAGTGTGAATATTCTTCAAAAACCTAGGATCGGTGGTCCCATTTGACCCAACTATTCCCCTTCTGGGTATCTTCTAGAAGAATTAAAAACATCATATTACAGCAATATATGTGTACCCATGTTTATAGCAGCACACTTTGTAATAGATAGAACTTGAAAACAACCCAAATTCCCATCAACTGAGGGATTAAAAAAAATGTGGTGTTTTTATACAGCGAAGGACTACTCAGTCATAAAGAATAAACTGAAGACTTTTATAGGTAAATGTAGACAATACTTATAAGTGAAATAAACTAGACATACATGTGCAAACATCATATTTTGTCTACAGTGTGAGCAGCTGAAAGAGTAAATAGGATCCAAAATGTAGAATAGATGCTGCAAAATGGGAAGAAACCATTCAAAAGAAAGGAGAAACTGGGGTGGAGAAAAGAGGGGCCAGGGAGATGGCTCAGCAGAATAAGTGCTTTCCTGACAAGGGCAAGGGCCTGAGTTCAATCCCTGGTTCCGCCAAAAAAAAAAAGAAGAAGAAGGAAGGAAAAACAAAAGAACTACACACACACACACACACACACACACACACACACACACACAATAGTTAAGTCAGTCATACTAAAAGAAAGTTTTGTATTAATATGATTTGGCCAATTAAATGACTGTATCTAGTACTCTGAGTAACTAACTTAAAGATAACAATACAGTTTGTATTAACCATTACTATCCTATTATCTTATTTCTAATTTTTTCTCCTTAAAATAGAGAGGGGCTGGGAAGATAGCTCAGTAGAATAAGCATTTGCCTGGCAGGTGCAGGGTCCTGAGTTCAATCCCAGTAACACAACAAAATAAAAATAAAAATAAATATAAAATAAAGAGAAAAGTTATAGAAACTAGTAAGAAAACTAACATTGTAGTCACTCTAACTTTGAGCCCTTGAAGAAGATCCGAGGCATTTGTCTCAACATTCTGGGGCCAGTCAAATACCACTTCAACTATTACACAAATAAAAGAAGTAGGAGAAGCACATCTGGTATGATCAAAAGCTCAAAGCTCATAAGCTAGGCATGGCTGGGATCCCTCTTTAAAGACTCTCCTACATACTGTAAGGCATGCAGTAAGCTGCCAGCTGCCAGCCCCTGTCTTTGAGACCTATATTACCGTTTGAGCCAATGATACATTCTTTCCAGGTAGATCCAAAAAATAACCAAGCAAAACAGGAGGATTAGGATCCAGCAACTGCTGCCAGGTGTGGCAATCTTTCTGTTAGGCTGAAGGAGATTTCCTCAGAATTGCTCCTCAGTGTGAGGCTCTTCTTAACCATTCCTTTCCTATTACAGCTGTCCACCTAGCATTACAGCCTGAAGGATTTCCTGCCTATTCTTGTTTCCTTTCCTGTTTATCTTCCAAACATATATGTAGATAAATCTCTTGCATTTATTTTGTCTTGGTGCTTGCTGCCCTGTGCAACCAACCAATATAAGGCTGGGGGTGCTGGCTACTAGAAGACACACAGCCCAAACAGGCAAGGTTATTAAGATGAACTATTGGAGCTGGGGAGATAGCTCAGTAGAATAAGTGCTTGCCTGGCAAGTGCAAGGGCCTGAGTTCAATCCCCAGTTCTGCCAAAAAAAAAAAAGTTAATTTCTTCTACTAGGAAGACAATATTTATACATGTGGGTCTGGTTTATTTCACTTATGAGTATATCTTCAAGTGGCATCCACTTAAATATAAATGCTTCAAGTTTATCATTCTTTATAGCTGAGTAGTACTCCATTGTATAAAAAAACTACATCTTTTTCAACCATTCCTCATGTGACGGATATCTTGGTTGTTTCCAATATTTGGCTATCACAAATTATGCTGCTATAAACATAGGTACACATATATCACTATGATATGAAGTTTTCAGTTTTATCTGGGAAAATTTCCAGAAAGCAAATTGGTCAAGCATTGGCCATGACTCATCCACATGGCTGACACTGACAAAGGATCTACAAAATGCAGTACAGGGTTACAGGATAAATACTGAGGGGACTTGACTGACTTTATCAGATACAAAAGTTACATTTCTTGTTATATAGGTCTTGCTTTATCTTGGTCTTAACCATCCAGCAGAAAAGTATAAAAACGAGGTATATAAAGTAAAGCCATATTAATATGCTGAGCTGTAATAGGTTCTAGTCAACAACTTCTGCAGACAACCCCCTACTGTTGTGAACTAATGGACTGTGTTGGATTGTTTTGCTGAATTCAAGCACCTATAATATTTAGATGCCAATAGAATACCCATCTCTGACAGGACTGAACTGGATAGGGGGGATACAGAGGAAGGACCGTTTTGTATCTGTATATACAGAATAGTTAGGAGAGATGTACAGCTGCTTTCACTTGGTCCAGTGAGAGGAAGGATTTGTAGTAGTAGTGTTTGGAAGGGATGTCCTGGATGTTTCTTGTGCTATGGATGGCTGCTGAGGAGATAACAATGTGCAATGTATTAATTATTGAAAATGTCCTATTAATCAGCTTGGAAAGTGTCTCATTGATATTTGTTTCTCAATAAAAGAAAAGAAAAGAAAAGAAAAAAGAACTACCACCTAGGAGTCTTGATGCTTGATCTCTTTTTCATGGTGCTACTTCTTCAAATGATCATGATTTGCATATGAATTCCAGACAGCACCAACAAATAGCTTATCTACAGCATCCTCCTGGTAAGTTCTGGTCAACAGAAAAATATAGCAATACAGACAGAAAGTAAAAGCAAGCAGAAGAAACTTCACTCTTCTATTCACAGAAGTCATTGACTATATAAATATACTAAAAATTGCCAAATTTTATACTTCAAGTGAGTGAAGTGTATGGTCTGTGAATTATATGGTTTCAGTAAAACTTATCAAAAAATTTTGGACTCAAGTATAGAAAATATTACTAAGGTAAATATAGAGGGAAATAAAAAAGTGAGGTTCACCTCTTTTCATTTGGCCACATATAAAGGGATTCCGCAATTTTCCCTCAGGGAACCTGCAGAAAGGGCCGACACACTTGCAAATGCGCTAATTACATCCCAACCTGAGGGTTAAATTATCTCTTACTTAGGAGGGAAGGGCCAGGGAGATAGCTCAGTGGAATAAGCGCTTCCCCGTCAAGTGTAAGGGCCTGAGTTCAATCCCTGGTTCTGCAAAAAAAAAAAAAAAAAAAAGGGTTGCTTAGGAGGGAAGACCAGTAGCTCACACTTCTACAGTACTCATTTTGCATCAAGTTCTATCTAAGTTGCTTACATAGGTCAACTCATTTCCTCTTCCTTTTTTTAAAATTTTATGTTGTTGGTACAGGGTTTCACAATGCAGCTCGGACTTACAATCATCCTTCTGTTTTCAGCCTCCCCAGTACTGGGATTACAAGCGTGCAACAGCACACCAAGTTTAGGGGCAGGCACGGCACATGGTACCAGGGATCGAACCCTAGTCCTTGCACTTGCCTAGGCAGATGCTGAGACTGCTGAGTGATCTCTGCAGCCCTCATCTTCCTCTTATGATATAAAAAATTAGTTATTGAAATAAGTCCCATTTGTAGGGGAGGGATCTGTGATAGTAACAAGTTATGCGACCAACTCAGGATCACAGAGCCAGGCAGGATCGGAGTAGGCCAGGACCATGGATCCAGAGACCCTGTCCCAAAGCACCACCGCAATGCTCATAGAAAGGTTCAAACCAGCACAGGCTTTTCCATTTCTTGGTTTCCTTACCACAACCTTCTAAAAAGTAATTTTTATGCATCATACTAATAACATTACATTAAATACAACAAAGAAAACCTCATCCATAACCAATTACTCAACAAATTGCTGACTCACTTGTGTCCTTATTATTTGTTTTTTGTTCTGGTAGTGCTTTTCAGAGCAGATGTTTCCTCTCTTACTCTCATGGGCCCTCCAAAATATTTTTTTGTTGTTTGTTTCTGATTGATGCTCTCTTGAGAACCTTTAACCTATATCTTATCCCGTGGATGTGTTTCGGGAAGTTAGAGGGAGTATCTCATTTCCAGAGCAAGTGGGCCTACCTGCTCTACAGGAGCTTCCCCAGTTGTAGCACCCTTGATAAGGAGAGGCCTGCAGGGAGAGGAGATGGCATCTTCAGAGAAAGCAGAACTGCTACATGACAATTATTCTCAATCCTTAGCAGTTGAAAATAACAAACCTTTGTTATCTCAAGTTTCAAGAGTGGTTTAGCTGGGTGTTCCCAGCTTTAGAGTTTTCATGAAGTGGTAGGCAAGATGTTGACTGGAGATTCATCCCCTGAAGGTTTGACTAAGACTGAAAGATCTGCTTCCAAGCTTGTTAATGTGGACATTAGCAGGAGCCTTCTGATTCTAGCTGCATGTTCCTCTTCATCAAGCTGCTCACAATACAGCAGTTAGCTTTTGTCACCAGAGTGATGAGAGAACATGCAGGTAACCAAGGTGGAAGCCTGAGTATCTTTTGACCTACCCTCTCTCTCTCCCTCCCTCCCTCCCTCTCACTTTTTTTCTTTCCTTTCTTCTCCTTATCCCTTTCCCTCTCTGTCTCTCCTTCTCTCTCTCTTTTTTTTGTGATGGAATCTTGCAGTATTGCCCAGGCTAGCCTAGAACTCCTGGGTTCAAGTGATCTTTCCTACCTCTACTTTCTCAGTAGCTGGAACTGCAAATGCCCATCATGGATACCTTTTAATAGCTAATGCTGAAAGTGACATGCTATGACTACTCAGCATTATACCCACCTTTACATAATATGGTAGGGAAATCTACAAGCGTATGACTACCAAAAGGTAGCAATCACTGAGACAGACTGATGAACATATTTGGCAGGGGCTAGGACTCAGAGAAGCAGCCACATTTATATGTTTGCATCTTAATTTATATGTGTAACATCCCCTGATATTTTGCAGTTCACAACATATATGATCATACATAGTGGCCCAAGCGGCAGTGCTAGGCGAAATAGGGAAGTCAAGAGAATTATTCTTTGATACTTTCCCATTCCCTGTTAGAAATTCATTCATTTATGCAACATTTTTAGGCAACACCTTTGTGTGGGTACTTTTATGACAATATAGTACTAAGTAATGGGGTCCTCAGGGTCTTAGCACTAACGGAGCTTCAATTTTCACTTATTAGCATTGGCTTTCTTTCATATCCAAAACATTCTTGGTACCACAGGGTGATCATCACTTCCCTCAAGTCAGGCATTAAGTAAAAGTCATTTTCTTTGCTTCTATTTTCTTATCTGAGCTAAAATGATATTTCTGGTAGAGTATAACCTACATGTTTGATAGGCCCCGATCACTGGTACCTATCAGGATGGGAGCTGCTTTCTGCTGGAACCTAGTCCATTCCCCCTTAGAGAGATCTTTTCTTTCACCCATCCGGTCAAGCTGGAAAACTAATTGTGACTGTCTTCTCATGAAGTTGGCAATAACAAAGTTATAAGAAGAGCTCTACAGCAAACACTGCCATTTGCCAATTCTAAGGGGGGAAATGCAGCTTCCATTAAAGCCCAGGAATAAATGTAGCAAAGGTGAGAGTGAGCTCACGATGACACATTGTTGGGTCCGAGCAGGAAATACGAAGAAGGCGAGCTGTTTGTCTTAGAGACCAAATTTGAGTCTTAGGGGACAGAAATGAGAAAATCAAATAAAAATCTATGTTTGTAGACTGGCATCATGGCAGTGTCCCGAGGTGCAGAGCCTACAGCCACACTCTGCTGATTCCAAATCTCAGCTTTGCTGCTAACTGGCTGTGTCAGTGTGGAGAGATAACACTCCCTCCGCACCTCAGTGTTCTGATTTGTTCTGTGAGGGTGATGAAATGAAACCAACCCATGCGATAGTTGTGGCCTAATGTGTGTGCAATGCTTAGAATATTGCCTACTACAAATGAAGAACGCAGAAATTGCCACTTATCTTTATTGAAGAAATTAGAGCAATGTCTATTATGTTATCAAATTAAAGAAGTCGATTTCCCTCCCAGCCAGTATTTACTGAATATCTACGGCAGTAAACCCCAGCCAACAATACCCTTCCTCTTAAAGCGCGTACATGTATATGCATAGAGGATGGTGTGGGGTAGGGGATGGAGAAAAAAGGGAGAGTGAGGAGGGAATAAGTAAATATGCAAAAGCTATGTCAGGTGATGGTCCCAGGACAAATGAAGCTAGGAGGGAGAGAGGAAGTTCTGGGGGTGGAGTAAGACAGAAGAATGTTTAGATAGGAAACACAAAAGTACAAGAATCCTGAGGCTGAGGAATGCTTGGTGTGTTTTACAACAGCAAGGTCAGTGCGGCTGGACAGAGATGAGGATCTGACGAAACTCCAACCTGATGTCCCAGGGCTCTAGTTAGGAGAGGCAGGGAGATCACTGAGGGTATGAAGCCATTGGAAGAACCGGCTGCTACTGTGCTGGTTCAAAGGGTAGGGTGCAAAGCCACTGGCCTTTCAGAGAACAGGAGAGACATAACCTAACTTATATTTTTTCAAAAACAACTCAGACTGATGAGGGTAGTAGATGGACAGTAGGAAGTAGGAAGATCCAGTAGGAGACTAGGACTGAGAAACAATGGTGGGCTGGACCAGGACATTAGCAGTAGGGACATGGGATAGGAAGGAGTGACACTTTTAGGATATACTGCTGCAGGCAGAGTCGACAGAATTTGCTGACAAATGGGATGTAGAATGTAAAACAGGGAAGGGTCAGGAAGAGGACAGCTCTATGAGAACAGGGATTTTTCTCACTTATTCGAAGTCTAGCCTTACTACCAAGACTCAACACTCTGTTTTAGACAAAAGTCTTGCTGTATAGTGTAGGCTCGAACTTACTATGTAGTCGAGGCTGGCTTCAGCCTCCCATGTACTGGGACTACAAGTATGCACCAACATACCCAGCTAGTATTGGATGTCTAGTATTCAACAAATACACCTTGAATAAACAAAAAGCGCAATCCTTATTTTTACTGTTCTTTCTTTGAACTTTATAAATAGTACATAGCAGTTAAAACATCACCAGATAAACGAAGTACTTACTGTGGAACCAGCTTCAGCAATCAAGCAGTGAAACCTCTTCCAGTTCTTCCCACAAGATGGGCGTTGACACTGCGGCATCCTGCCTCTCAGCTGCCAATGAACAAGGGCTGAAAAACAGCTTTGACATTTTCTGTAACCAAGAGCACTTTGTTATAAAACATTCATTGTAAACCAAAACCAACAGGATATATACAGAAAAATATATTCAAGAGCAGTTTATTTGGAGAAAAGCATAGGGAACGGGAGCCTGGGACTAGAGTTCAGTGGCAGAGCACATGCGTATACTCAATATGCAATAAACCATGGATTTAATCTCCAGTGGCAAGTTGCAAAACACATGGAGGACTTTGATATTTCTGTGTTCTTAAAACACAATCAGTAAAATGAAAACAATAATATACAAATAATTCATTAGGTAAGATAAATAATGTAATTAATTAAGGTAGTCTATGAAATGCTCTACTGGTTATATTTAAAATAGTAAAAAGAGGGGCTGGAGAGATGGCTGGGGCTGGAGAGATGGCTCAGTGGTCTAAAGCACCTACTTAGAACAAGCTTGGCAAAAGCATCAGGGACCGCGGTTCAATCCCCCAGCACCACATGCCAGCCAGCCCCGCCCCCTGGTGGGCTGAGCTGGCCACACACACACACCACACTCTCTCTCTCTCTCTCTCTCAAATAAATAAAAAAAATTAAAAAAAATAAAAAAATAAAAAATAAAATAGTAAAAACAAATATGATGCATTTTATGCCATTGTTCCTACTAATTTGTTGCACCATGCCTACTAAGACACTGTACCATATGAGAAATTGAAGTAAGTGTTACTAATAAACCCAGAATATGCTAATTTCTAATCCCTCCACACATAGCGTTTAAAGACTCCTATCTTGAGTAACCCTAAGTAGTATACAGAAGTGATACACAGTAAGCCTCTCATTCTTGTTCAGTGTTGATCTAGAGGCGAGATGCCAATACTTGCTTTTGGCACTTTTCTGGCAATGTTATAAAGTAATAGTCAATCTCTGAGCAACATTTGAAGATATCAGTTCTAGACCCTACACATACCTCTTAAGTTGTTCCAGTCTTTATCATTCTCACTATTATTACTGTAGTCGTGAGCACTGAACCAAGGTAGAGCTGAAGTACACATCTAACCCAGCCACCTGCCCCTACTGCTTTTAAAATTTTGAGACAGAGTCTTCATAAATTGCCCAGGCTGGCCTCAAATTTATGACCCTTGTGCATTAGCCTCAGGAGTAGCTGGGATTACAGGTGAGTGTCATGCCTGGCTTCTGTGGTCTTTTTGCACTGATTTCTTCAGCCTATTTGAGCTGCTTTGCTCACCTCATGTGATACAGTATCCAGTTTTCCTCTAATACCGTTTGATCAGGTTATGTTCAAGTGACCTAGATTGTACTAGGCTTGCCGCTTTCTTTGGGATATTTGAGTGTGGGTCTCTCTTCAGCCCTGGACAGGATGAATTTCCCACATACACAGCTCAGAAGTCTATACACAGGAGAAATTTAGAAGTAATAGCATTCGGCTAGTAAGAGGGGCAGGGAGTGAGCATGGGGCACATTTTATGGCAGCCAACTTTGTAAAGCATGCAGTTTTTAAAAGTTATTTATGGCAAATATTATAGGAGAACCTAATGCTTTCTCAGCCCACGCGCAACACTGCTACTGTCGCCACACACTTCAGTTCTTTGGGTATTGAGGCAGCTTCTGCTTGCTCTGATAGTGCTGCCCTCTGCTCCTCCAAATACCCCAGGCCTAAATGTTCTCTGGCGCCTGACTAATGGCCGGGGAACATTCTGGATCAGGGCGAGTCTCAGGCAAATGGGCCTCAGGGTGGCAGCGTCGGGTGAGGAGTCGGGCTCGGCTCCGGCGAACTTTCCAAGGCCAAAGTCAAGTTTTCCTACCTTGGGTGCATGCGGGCATCACAAGCAGAGTTCAGGTTCCTGAGTCACAGCGTCAGCCCCTGCGGCTACTTTGCAAAAATCTCTGAGACGAGCGTGAAGTCCAGGGCTGCAGCACGAGGAGCCCACCCCCGCGGCTGGTCCCCAGCCCCTACCAGCGGGTTTCTTTAATGCGCGCGCCCGTCAAGGTCCCCGCGTCCCCTCCCTTCCAGCCTCCCGGTCCGCCTCGGTTTCCCCCACCTCTCCGGGTCCCTGCAGTTCCTTCCCGGTCGGACGCTCCCGGCCCGTGCCCGCCCGCGCGAGCGGGACTCAGCTGTCACTTTACTTTTCCGCGCCGCCTCCCCGCCCCCTCTCCCGGCCAGCGGGGCAGCCCGCCCGTGCGCGCGCCCGCCCCCGCC
>NW_004524635.1:3126158-3147609 GCF_000260255.1 Octodon degus
CGCCCCCGCGCGCGTCGGCCGCCCGTCCTGGGCTCGCGAGGCCCCCCTCAGGTATTCGCCCGGGCCGCGCGGTGCCCCCCGCCCGCGTGCTCCCTCCCGTCGGCGCCCTCCCCACTTTCCCGACCTCCCCTCCACGCCGCAGGTCCCTGCCCGCCCCGCTCGCGCCCTAGTTCTCGGCCTCTCCGATCCCCGCGTGCCCGGTTCCCTGCGCCCCCTCCCGAGAGCCTCCTGCCCCCGTTTCTCGCCCTTTCTACCCCTCCCCCTCCTTCCCATCCTCCCCCCTCGGCTTCGTCCCTCCCTGCCCTTCTTTACCCCCTTTCCTTCTCAGTTTCCCATCCTTCTCCACCCTTCCAGCCCTTTCCCTCTCCGAACTGCATCCTGGAACTAAGTCTTTGCGAAGTACAGGATAAATGTCACCATGGAAAGTGCCCGGCTCGATCCTTTGCTATTTTCCCTAATTGCATAATTGGTGCACATGGTGTCTCCCCTAGCCAGAGCCGGGTCTGGTTCCGCTGTTGCTGCACCTCGGTATCCCGCCCGGAGAAGACCTTTTGGGGTGTACGTGTGTATGCTCTGGTGTGTGTTGTATTGCTCTTTTGTGATGCCTGGTGCTTGTGACAGTTGGAATCCAAAGCCCATTTTCCTCTGGTTTCTTCTCCGCAGCCCCCACTGGCCTGATTGGAAACTGGATTCCCTCTGTCCCCCGCCCGCCCCTCTCTCCTCTCTCCTCTCCTGTCTTCTCATAATGTTTTGATCCTTTTGCCCTTTACCATTTCTAATGAAGGTAAAGCGTGGCTTCTTGTGGCTTTCCCCCCCTCAACCCACTAAGCAGAAATGTCAGTCTATCGTCTCTTAAAGGAAATTAAGGCACCTTCATAAAGACATCCTGTGCTTGGTAGCTTGATGCATCGTTTTGTATTGTGTATCCTTGAGTGTTTACTTGAATATTTTTATTTAAAACTACAAAAGGAAGTGCTAGGATTTAACCTTCAAATTATCTTGGCGGTTCAGAAAGATTTTTAAGCTCTTAGTTTTTATTTCCCGATTCTTTGAAAAGTATGGTTTTGAATATGTGATCTTTGAGGCTGGACTGTGGCATTCAAAATGTTTTTACTCAGCTAGTTGAGATGCTCCTTACTCTTTGGAGTTTCATGTATGGGATTATGAAGAACTGGAATGTTTTTATATGACCTACACCATTCTGGGTCCCCAAGAATAAGACCCCCCCCCAGGTTCCACTATTATTTCCTCCAACTATATGTTTGTAATCAAAAGCTGTATATTGCTAGATGTTGTGCATATAATATAAATTGTTATTTTACATTGTAGAAAAGTTTAGAAATGTGAGTAAAACTGGAAGACACACATGACAAATTAAACGTTTTCTTGTTTAGAAATGCGCAAATGAAATCTTGCAGTTTTATACTATGAGATAAGATTATACAACTTATCCGGGGAGTAATGGGAAGTTATTGAGTGACTGATGTTGCTCTTGTTATCAGTAATATTTATAGCCAAATCGTTACATATTTATAGGAAATGTGAGTTTCATTCATTATATGTTACTAATTTCTAGGACTGTAATTAGTGTAGAGTACATAGCTAGTACAATCTTAAGCAATTTGTATGTTGAACACATTTAAATTCTTAAATGTAACACGTTTTAAGAAAATGTACCTATTTTTATATACAGAAACAAGTTTTACTTGGGATGTAAGAAAATTAATTCATGTGTCTTAGAAACTGCTATTGAAGATTGTGTCAATGTTCATCATCCTAGAATTTAATCTTCCTTCTAGATTATAAAGTTAGATTAAATTAGCTATATAGGAATTAATTTTAAAAAGTTAATTTAGAAGGCAATATTAAAAAATTCTAAGCCAGGAATTCTTATTTATTTGTACTTTAGAGAGATAAGACACCAATATAATACTTGGAACTAAATGATTTGTAGACTTTCTTCATAAAAATTAGTTATCCCTGAGTAGTATGATAATTTTTTTTGCATATTTTATCTGGATTCAGATATCAGAAAACAAAACCGGCAAGAATTTCACATTCTTGATATTTCAGAAAGATATAAAAGCTTTCCTTCTGAAAGACTTTATATTGGGTATCAGTGGTCTCAGATGATTTTATCATTTGTAGGTTAAGATTTGGATGAAATACTGTGTTTCAGATCAAAGGTGAAAATACACTTTTTTGTATGAAATTGGAATTTATGATGCTTTTTGGTCCTCTTTAATAGGTTTTTTTTTTGGCGGGGGTAACCCTTACAAATTTGTTTTATTTTATTGGGTATTGAAACCAGGGCCTTGCACTTGTTGGGAACACTCTACCACTGAACTCCACCCCAGTGTTCTAGTAGTATTTTCATTAGTTCTCTGTTGGAACTAATTTTTACCTTAGCTGTCCTCTGATTTTCTAGTGTAGTTCATGATGAAAACATGATTTTAGATTATGCTCATTCTACCATTGAGTCGTCTTTTTATAATTGTAGCATTATAGCATATGTAAATGCACATCAGTAAGAATATTGAGAAGAATATGTAGCTTTATAACTAATTTGATACACACCTGAAACTCGAGACATAGTTTATTTAATCTTACTTAAACTGAAGCTGTAGCTTCACTATAATAGAACTTTATTTCATTTAGGTTCTCATGTATTTGTCATGTAATGGATTGCTTCTGATTTAAAATGTATGAAATGACTTCTCATTCATTTCATAATTCTTAAAATATTGTTGGCAACATTTTGCTGTATCTAAGTGCCATTCTCTGAGAATTGTTCTCTCTCACTCCCATGCACATCTGCTCTATCTAATGTGCCATTATGTACACACTTAGCAGGTTTTAAACTGTTGATATATTGTAAATGGAAGAAATAAGCTGAAGAAAACCAATATTAAACCCAAGAATGATAATTTAAAGTGAAATGAAAAATGGAAAGAAAAAGAAATACTTGGTCTTTTAGAGAGGGACATGAAACACACTAATACACAATTTCAGTATTAAGTGACTTCAGTGCTCATAAAAGATGTCATATAGTTGTGGATACTGATATTCTCCTTTTACAAAATAGATAGAAAAGTAGATTTCTTGTCTGTGTGTGTTAGAACTCTTTGGCCGACCTGGTTTTTGTTTAGTGTGAGAGAAGGTCACTCTTAGGGTTTAGGAGAAGTGGTGATATGTATGCTGCCCCTGAGGGCTTTCAGTATTTTCTGTTGACTTTATCTCTGTGTGATTTCTTATTCTTTGAACCCTTTTGCAGTGCTTTTCCTTTATACTATTTTTAGTTTGTTTAACTATAAAAATTTCAATCAACAAAAATCTATATTACAAAATCACCTTTAGAATAAGCAGTGTCAACTAGCTATTTCTACTAAGTTATAGGAATAAGCTGTGCTGTATTTGAAATGTCCTTCTTTTACTTTTTCTTGATCATACCAGAAACTGTTGTAATCTGTCATAATTTGAGAAATCAAATATATTCTTTTTCAAAAAGAATATGTTCGGTTTATCTTTTTTATTTATATTTTTGAGCTACAATCTCCTATATGTAGCTCAGGCTGGCCTCAAACTCCCTAAATAGTTAAAAGTTGGCCTTGAACTTGTGATCCGCCCTGTCTGAGCCTGTCTTTAATGAGAGTTATTTTGTGCTGTTAATGGTACATCTTATGTGCAGTAGTGTTTTCTTGTTTAGTTTTTAGATAGGGTCTCTTCATGCAGTTCAGGCTAGACTTGAACTCAGTCTCACGGTAATACTCCTGCCTCAGCCTCTTGAGTGCTGGGATTATAGGCATGTGCTACAACACCTGGTGTAGTTCTTTTGTTTAAGAAAGTGTTAGAGAAGGTGGCTACATGGTACGCCAAGCAATTCTTATGACAGCAGCATAGTGAGCACTTTAAAATCTAGGTAATGTTTTTTTTAGTTCAGTTCTGGATTTGTCAGCACATTACAGTAAGCTAGCTGGATCTTAAGTATTCATAGTAATTAAACTAAAAAAGTTGATTTTAAAAGAATGACAGTGGAAAGGGAAATAGCCTCTTTTCACTTAACTGGCCACTTTATGTATCTGCTACCTGGGTATTAAGGGATTGAGCTGGGAATCAGGGCTGGTTAGGGAGCATGAACTTAGAGCAAAGGGAATTGAAAGCCTTCAGGGATATTTCATCCAACTGTGAAAAAAAAAAAAAAATGAATTCTTCAGTGCCTCAGTACGGTCCCTATCCCTTGGGAAATGTAGTTGCTTAGTACCCTGCGTAGCTGGGTCACTGCTAACACCAACATATGGTTCAGTTTTTCTTCAGAATCTTGGGGGCTTCTGTGTTCTTCTGTTTTCTTAAAGCTTATTTAACACAATTTTTACTAGTTCAGAGGATTGTTAACCTTAACCCAGGCTTGAGGATATATATATATATATTTTTTCCTTGAGGATATATTGATGGATGTAAATATGAATGTTTTGCCTGTTTATGTTTCTGTGGCTGTTTTTACCAACCTCCAAAAAATTAGTTACACAAATAAGCTTACTAGTGTGAATTTCTCACAACTGTATACAGAGGGCTTACCACAGAGCATGAGCACGGTGCATGGCAGACATTAGGTCCTCAGTCCTTTTAAGTATCAGATTTTTTGAGGTACATACTATAAATTCACACCTTTCCTTTGGTGGTGGAGATTGAATGTGGCAGGATTTCTACTTCAGGACTATACCTCCGGCCCCAAATTTACCCTTTAAAAATGTACAGCTCTGTGGTTTTTATACTATTTTGAGTTGTGTACTGTTAGCATTATCTAATTTAAGAACATTGTTACGACTCCAAAAGAAAACCTCATGCCGGTTAGCAGTCACGCTGCTTTCTCTACTCATTGCCGTTGTTCTCTGCACGAGATCTCCGTGCATGCTGACCTTCTGTATAAATGGACTAGTACAGTTTGTGGTCCTTAGTTACTGGCTTCTTTCACTTAGTGAAAGATTCGAGGTTCATCCTTGTGGGAGTATGCAGATACTGTACGCCATTCCTTTGACTGAGTGATAATTCCATTGTGGGACTAAATCACAGTTTGATTATGCATTCATCAGTGGACATTTGAATTGCTTCTTTTTGTCTGTTATAAGAAAGTTTATTATGAACATGTGTATAAATTTTGCATGAGTGGATAAAAGAATTTATAAACCTGTTTGTTTTGTAAGTGGCCAACTTCCATTTTATTTTGAGTTTTACTTAATTCTATTTTCAGGCTCAGTTTCTTTCCATTCTGGGGGTATCTCATTCTAGTCCTCCCCACAGCTGAATAAATGACTTTTGATTCATTAATCCAGGATCAAAAATGTCCACTGAGGCACAAAGAGTTGATGACAGTCCAAGCACTAGTGGAGGAAGTTCTGATGGAGACCAACGTGAAAGTGTTCAGCAAGAACCAGAAAGAGAGCAAGTTCAGCCCAAGAAAAAGGAGGGGAAAATATCCAGCAAAACAGCTGCTAAATTGTCAACTAGTGCTAAAAGGTACTATAGTTATTAAAACCATTTAATTTTGGTATCACTTTATCATCCTAAGTTTTAAAAAAAATTTTTTTACTTGTATTTAGTCATTTTTCTGGGGTGTGGGCCTTGAAATTCATGGATTTTTATATCCTTTTCATTGGGGAGAACCTATAGTTAAATGGCATGACACATTTATAAAATATATATTGATACTCTATATATTTGTATCTTGTCAGGAGATAATATACAAGTATGTGTACAAGTATGATGTTTTGATTTGTAACCATAAATACTGACCACAAACATTTGTTAGACATTAAGAATCCATTGAGGTAATTATTGAGTGACAGTTCATTTTCTATTGCTCCTTGTCATTAAACTCAGAAATGTTAGAGTTAACGAATGCATCTTGGTTTCATGACATTAGGCAGTTTAAGTCTTGATGTAGCTTTTTCTCTTTTCCTAGAGAATAGCTAGATCTGGAAAATAGCTGTTTGAATGGTCTTTATTTCCTCTAGTCTCTTATGATGATGATGATGTCATTGGACTTAGAATGTGTTTTGCTGTTGTTACATTATAGAATATAACTTGGAAATAATTGGAAAGGTATATTGAATTTAATAGAGTCTTACCTGATCCTATAATTTTGTTTTTATGCTTAATACTTTTTCAGAATAGCAGATAATAAGTATGAATAAAAGTATGTCTGGTGTTAATTTTACTTTCTTCCCATAGCATTTGACTTAGATGTAGTGGAATGTCTGAATGCTGAACAGTAGCTTTTTATGTTGGTGTATAATGTAGAGTAGGGGAAACTTTTCCTCAAAATCAGACCTTTCCCTCTGGCTGAGTCAATCTAGAGGGTTAGGAGAACTTTCTCAAGTCATGTGGTGAAAAATTTCAAGAGTTACAAGTGGTCAGCAGTCTGTTCTAAGGGGCTGAGTACTCAGTTTCTCTCTTTGAAGGGTGGCTGGCAAAGGAGTTACATGATAGTCATGGCTTTAAACACTAAATCTTTAAACTTTCCTGATAGAACATGTTATGGTGGGGGAAAGCTTCAGTTTGGGCTGTCATACAAGTCCCAGGGGACTCAGCTGCCTGATCTTTTCTACTGCCTACTCATGGATTGGGCAGTGGCTGAGGAAACTAACTTAGCTGTTGGCTCTTCAGAGTATTTTCATAGAGAGTTTTCAGAATAGGGAGACAGTGGCCTGAGTAGGTCTATAGAGAATAGAGTTCTGGTGGGTTTGTATTCCCGTGATTGTTAGTTAACAAAGGTATCTCTGTTGTTTATGTGGGAATACTGCTACAAAATATCTGAAAATCGTATTTTGAGGTGCTGATTAAAAAGCAGATCCTTCTTATGAAAGAGGGTATACTGTTTAAGATTTGAAATTTTTACTTCATGCACTTTTTACTCTTTTTAATACAGCACATACAAAAAGTACAGGTTACATATTCTGGCCCAGTGATGGATTTCATGAGGTCAAAGTACAGAGAGAAGATATTTTACTCCCTTTTTAAATAGGATGTAAACCTATTTTAGTGATATTTGTAGAGTCCAAAACAGTCCCTGATTGTCACAGTAGGAAATAGTAGTACTATTTTGGTAAAAGTAAGAAGTATCTTTTTTGAGTTGTTTCTTGACTAAAGGACTCCCTCCATCGGCAGATTCATTTTTGTGAACCTGTGATTTTTTTTTTTTCCAATTCTGACTCATGATTTTCCTCTTCAAGATCCTTAGGCAGGTTATGGATAACATATGAATTGGCTTAAGTCATTTGCTGTTTATTTTAAATATAAAATGTTGCTTTATTGCCAATTTTTTAATGAAAGAAAAGCTTATCTTCCTCCTTTCTCTTACTCCAGTACAGTTAGTAAAGTGGGTTGTTTCCCATGTCTACTAAAGTTCTCAGAAGTTAGGAAAGAACTGGGAGTCATGAGGACAAGGGGACTCGTATCCTTTAATTTCACTATTATATCCATAGTGCCTAGCACAGTAGGGTTATATTTAATTACTGCTTGCCTTAGAACACTGAGCTTGCCCTCTGGATTAGGAATATTTTTTAATGCATATTAGAATTTCAGTTGGGATTCAAAGTTAGAGATAGTTTCAATATATACTTTAATTTATACTTTTTATTTGTAATGATTTTTTTCATGTGAGAGATTTGTCCCAAATATTGTCATTGTAGGAGATAACCAGTAGCAGTGAAAGCTTTCACTCAAGAGGTGGGATCTGGATTTTAGTCTGGATGGTCACTCTCTAATCTTGGATGCATAATTTAATGTCTCTAAAGATTCGGTTTCTTCTTTGTAAAGTGCAGATAATGGTGTCCTCTATGGAGGGCTGTTATAAAGACTAAATGTGATAAAATGTTTGCACAGAGTAAGCACTTGTAAACTGGTGCTATCATTTATAATCTGTGCCAGTTAAATGTCTTCAGTGGTATTTCTTAATCCATTTGGTATAGACTTTGGCAAAATGAAGAATGTGTTAACTTAAGAGGACAAACTATTGTTAAACTAGAAATATTCAAGTCCTGTAATTAAATACACTTTAAAGTAGCTCAGGAAAGGTACTTTGCATGTAAGGGTTCAGTTACTAAGTGAAATTAGTTCTACTAATCAGAAAGCTAATAGCTTCTATATGATAAGTATTTGTATAGTAAATTAATTAATTAATTAATTTATTTATTTATTTATTGTGGAACTGGAGATTGAACCCAGGCCCTTACGCTTGCCAGGGAAGCGCTTATTCTACTGAGCCATCTCCCTGACCCCTGTATAGTAATTTTAGACTAATTTGTTGTAGAAATGTTTCCTTAATTCTTTCTTTTTCTTTTTTTTCTTTTTTTTTTTTTTTTTGGCGGAACCGAGGATTGAACTCAGGTCCTTGCGCTTGCCAGACAAGTGCTTATTCCACTGAACTATCTCCCCGGCTCCCTAGAAATGTTTCCTTAAAAAAATTAAGTTTTGAGGTAGTATAGAACAGTGACACATATAGAAGTATTTAAGCAATGGTATAAATTAATCTGTTTTTTTTTTTAAAGTTAGAAGAGTATAGTTACATCTTTGAGCACTCAGGAGGCTGAGGCAAGGAGGACTTCCTTAAGTTGGAGGCCAGCCTGAACTATGTAGTGAGACCCTGTCTCAAAAAAATAAAAAGTAAAAAATTATATGCATGTATGTGTATTTACATCTTTGATGCATATTTGCCCTTCTTTGGCAAGAATTTGTTTCTTTAAAAATTGGCATGTTCTTATCACAGTCTCTTTTTATATCATTTTTGCTATATTTGCAAGTTTATAGTTAGATCATGTTTACAGTGACAAATTCATATGATTTTGATTAAATCAACTAGTCAGATAAAATGTCTGTTTTGAAATCTTTGTTGAATTGACTCTGCTGATTTCACACATTTACTCATCTGTAGAAATGAATTAATTCAAATTTATTTCAAATTGACTTTGCTCAGTAGACATTGTGATGTCACTCAACACTTGATATAATACTGTTCTAGAAATATTAAATTTCTGTTAGGCTCACAGGCTGATCCCAGCATGTTCCAGTATAAACTTTTATTGTACGAGCTCATCCAAGTGTATTTTCCTTTGGAAAATGTAGTAATACTCCTTGTAAATAATATTTCATAATCACTTTTCTTAATTCAAAATGTTCTTTTCAAAATTAAGATTCTAAAATTAGGATATTTCTTCCAATTTTTAAAAAATTTAATTAATTTTTTTTTTATTTGGTATCAGTGATCGAGCTCAGGACCTTGTGCTTCCCAGGCAGGTGCTTATGCTGCCCTCTGGCCTGCTTCTTCCAGTTGATGTACAGGAGTATTCAGTTGGTATTATGGTTTAAAATCAGTGGTGCTTTGTAACAGGTACATAGTATATATCACCATTCAGAATTAAACTCTAGTATTATTTGCAGAGTGGTAGTGTATTTCCTAGAGACTGCTTTGACATTATATTTTAATAATTAGTTGTATGATGCTTTCTTCAGAATAACTGATTTCAGTGGCAAAGGATAAGGGTCTTTAGGTGACTGATGCAGTCTATAGGGGAATATCGAAAACCATCCGGCTGTGGTATGATGAAGAAATCACGTTTATATGTCTCAGTGTTTACATATTCTTGTTCTTCTTGGCACTGAATAATTTACTACTGAATATTCTTTACTCTAGATTGTATGTGTTTGTGTGTGTGTATGTGCGTATTTTCTATACATACTGCTTCATTTTCCAGAAACATTAATCCAGTGTGTTCATTTTAAAATAAATGCATCTTCTTCATTCTGTACATTTTTGGTATCATTCTTCAGTTAAGTTAGGATGAGTTATGAGAGTTATGATCCTTTCTTTTTTTAAAAAAGCAAGTGATAGCCCCATGCAGTACTATTACTGTGCTCTTGTCATTCAGATAAACTACTAGGTGAGGTCATATAACCTGAAATTCAGTTTATAATTTACTCTTAACTGGTCTTCCTATATGCAATTTTATATGGGAATAAATTGTAGTATCTAATGGGAGTTGGAAATACAATCATTTAGTTAATTCATGTCTAAATAAATTTGTCTTAAAGCTTCTGGTAAGAAAGAGGTGTTTGTATTCTTTTGTTTTTTTGAGACAGGGTCTCACTATGTAGTTCAGGCTGGCCTTGAACTCACTAAGTAGCCCAGAGTGGCCTTAAACTCTGCCTCAACCTTCTGAGTGCTGAGATTGTAGGTGTACACAACCACATCTGGCTGGAAGAGAATTTTCTGAGTCTTTGACCTTACCTGTGTAAAATGACTAGCCTTAGTTTCCTTATCTTTTAAAAGAGCACTGATAAAACAGTAAAAGGGAATTCTGTGAGATTTAATTTTCATTGTTAGTTGTTTAAAGCCATGCTATATAGTGTGCATGACACAGCGGGCACACAGAACTCTTTCTGTTAGCATTCCATCCAGTTGCTCCAGCATCCTAGCACCAAATAATAGGTTTTGTTTTTGTTTTTGTTTTTGTTTCCTAAATTAAAAGGATTTCAGGATTAAGGATTCAGGTTTAATTGCAATGTTGGTACTTTGTGATAAAAAAGTAGGTTTTGTGTTGCAGTTTGAGCCCTTGGTCTCTAAAAGGGTTGTCATCACTGGTCTAAAGACATCATGTACAAGGTGTATGTAAATGTGAATTACTGATACTTAATTTTCCTTACCTTGAGGGACAGTACCTGAAATAGCTTCTTCCTTATCCCACATGTCAAGACTGAGAAAACAGTACATTGCCATAATCACAACTTCTGAGATAGAATTGAATTGCTGTCATTGAAAACAGCAAGACATCTTGCAACCATTTAAATAGCAATTCTTAGTATAATCTTTTCTGTCAAAAGAAATACAACTATTCTTAGGTACTAGTGGCTCAAAATGTGATATATTGGCTCACCACTCAGAGTTGTTGAATTTATCAGTAAATTGCTTTTTGTATTGAATAATAAAGGTCTGGAGTGGTTTAAATTCTGTTAGAGCATTTTATGACAGAATTATGATTTATAAATTTTTTAAAATGAAAAGGGTAAGCATAAAATAGGACAAGTTATTTAAAATTGCAGACATTCTTTCATGTCAGAAGTAGCCAGCCAGCTTGCTTCCCTCCCTCCTTCCTTCCCTCCCTAATCTTCCTTCCTTGCCACGCTGGTGGTCCCGCTCAGGGCCTTGCGCAGGTGCCTACTACTAAGCTAGGCCCCATCCTCAAAACACCTCTCTTTGATAATTTAAATGTGTTCTTTTGAATTCCTATTTTTTTCTTTTCTCAACTTAAATGATTTATAAGAATTACTTGTACTCAAAAAAAACCTGTTGCTTCATTAGAAAGCACCAGTTTTTACTCATCTCTCTTTCACCAGCAGTCCTAATTCCATTTCCCTAAGGAAAAGTCCTGGTCGTCTCTGCTGGTAGCCTTACTGTTGATTTTCTGCATGACTCTAAATACTTGTTTTGTATTTGTTATATTCTTAAATGATATTTTTGATTCTTTGTTCTGAAATTTACCCAATTTTTCCTTCCTTGCCTTTATTGGTAGTTACATTTTCTAAAAAAGAACATTGGTTGTCTTTAATATATATTTAGCATATATGTCTGAAGCATATATTTAATCTTGTATTGTTTTTCTTATAAATTTCAACAGTATTTTCTGATTCTCTGCTTTGTAAAATGGAGATTATTTTATGTATATTGGTATTCCTTCATCCATTTTGTTAGCTATACTTTATTTCTACAGGTTTTTCTTAGCTATACTTCATTTAACATTTTCTTTTTTTTTAATTTTTACTTCTTTAATGAAGCAAAACACAAAAACTGGCTTGATACACATTTACATATAACTGCTCTCACATTTGCAAGTCAACAGGTTGGAAAAGCCAGAGCATCTATTATAACTGTATGAGGAGCACACTATGTATTTCCAAAGCTTATTCCAACCCATTTCTTCTTTTATATTCTGAAACATCTTCATTATGTTGTTTGATGAGATAGAACCAAAGGAAGGCGGTGGTGCCCAAGGTCAGCCCAGCTTTCAGCCAATCTGGTTTGTCATTCGGCGGGTCGCGCACGTAGAACTTTGAGTGTGCTGAAGGTCCGCGTGGGATCCGGGCGGGAACCAGCAGCTGTGACAAAGAGCGCAGCAGCCCGGGCACCGTCATCTTGCCGATGACCCCCTAACATTGTCATGTTTTAACATTTACCTCATATAGTATAACTGTAACACATCCTTTGCTTTGTGAGTAAAGGACCAGTAATTGTATAACTGTGAAATTGTCAATGCCAGATGAAATAGGATGTTAGATTTAGGTTTCCTAAAAGTTCAGTATCTCCTCGGCTGCCAAATCAATCACAGCATTTAGGCAAAATCGGCAAAATAGATTACCTCCTCCCCACACACATATCTTTTACTTCACTAAGATTATTATTTTCATTTTTAAAACCTATGATTTTCTTACATGGGTTTTTGACATCTCCTGCTCTTGAATCTTTATTATGTCCTTAAGCATTCCGTAGTTCCATTTTGTTTGTTGTAAGTTATTTGTCATATATCCACCTACCACCCTCTCTTTGTTTATTTTCTTTTGCTTCTCAGATGATGGGAGGTGATCTTGAATGGCAAAGGTGAATATGTTTGTGCTTATTTTGCCATTTTTAACTTGGATTTATCTAGTAGTTTTGAAGTGCTTGATTTATACTTTGGTATGGAATTCATAAAAGGAGTTCTGTTGTCTCAGATTTTTGCTACTTCTTGTCTTATAGTTATGGGCCATATGTTCTTTTATGCATCTAAACAGATTAAGAATCTGTCTTAAAAGGAAATTATAGTGTGTTAAAGATAAAAAGAGAGAGCATGGAGTTTGTTCTAATTACTTTTTCTATTTTATGGGATAGAAAACTAAGGCGCAGAGAGAAAAAAGTATTTCTGCCCACAGACTTAATAACGTAACAGAATTAACATGAAAGTTTTTGTCTTTCAATTTTTTAGTCTTGCTTTGACTCAGAATCTCTCTCCAACCTTGAACTAAATGGTTTAGAGGAATGAAAATTATGCTAAGTATAATGCAGTTCCTTCAGTACGTTGGTAACAATCCTATTAGAGGAGTGGCGTCCTTTTTTCTGTAGTATTTCCTGATGTTGTTTTTAAAAAGATACAGAATGAAATTGACCATAAATTTTGTTTCAGGTTTTTTAAGGTGCTTTAGTCAGCTCTCATTTGTATACTGTCCATAGTTGTCATCAGACAGCAGGCATCCAGATGTTCATAATCTCATATTTAAAAAGCAAAACAAAGGAGGTGAAATACTTTTGAGAATTTATTTTCAGTGTTGAGTGTTGATTTCAGGACTTCATTCATGATAGATTGAGAACTTCTGTTTGTGCATGTTGATTTAACAAAACTATGTAAGACATGAATGATAGGAATTAAGTGTAGTTTTCGAAAATAGTGTTGTGCTGTTCGGCCTTACATAGGGAGTTAGATGTTGTTAAAACATCAAAGCACTCATCACTAGTGCCTGTGCTCAGCATGTTTGTGCCCCTGGGCTCAGCCCCCAGCACAATTTTGTCAACACACACCCCCCAAAAAACAAAAGTGAATTCCAACTCATAGAACAGAAGTGAGGTTAATTCTTTTCTTCTTTGCTATGAAGCTCATGCACTGACATTAAAATAATTATTCTTGCAATATTAAAATAATTCTAGCAGAAACGATGGCAACAGGGTCTGGGGAAATGGCTCAGTGGAATAAGCACTTCCCTGGCAAGTGCAAGAGTCTGAGTTCAATCCCTGGTTCCACAAAAAAAAAAAAAAAAAGAAAAAAAGAAAGGATGGCATTAGCTTGAAAGCCTCTACTGCTCCAATTATAGTAGTTTTAGGAAGGATTTATTATTATTATTATTATTATTATCATTATTATTATTATTTGAGCTAGGCTGTCACTGTCTAGTTCAGGCTGGCCTCAAACTTTTGATGAGCTACAATGTCCAGCTAATATCATATTTATCGTACTTGTGGTAGTTTCAGATGTTTGAATGAGATCCTGATATTCCATTCTTCATCAGTTGATGTGATTAATCAATATGCTTGGATTCACTTAATATCATCAGCTTTACATTCTTTGTGCAGATGTTCTAACACAAATTAGAAGTTAGGACAACCCATAAGTAGTATAGCAAATGTTTCTAATTTAAACTAGGGGGGCTGGGGAGATGGCTTAGTAGAATAAGCACTTCTCTAGCATGCGCAAGGGTCTGAGTTCAATTCCCGGTTCCGCCAAAAAAAAAAAGTAACAAAAAAAATAAGCTAGAAAGTTTGGTTAGTGGGAACAGTGGTTTGATGAAGTCATAATGTTGCTTTTATAAGTCTGTATACACTGATAATGGACACTCTCAGTTTCTGTAGTTATAAAAACTGGCAGGAATTACTATTGTTGCTGTATATGATGCTTAACACAGTATTAGCATATCAAATTAAAAGCATGCAAAATGAATTGTTATTATTAAAATGCAATATTTTAGTGAAAATTAACATGTGAAAACATTTTGACATAATTTCTTTTGTCTTTATTTTAAAGAATTCAGAAGGAACTTGCAGAAATTACTTTGGACCCACCTCCCAACTGTAGGTAAGTACTTACTGTTTGTTTTTTACCTATGTCTACTGCAGAAGATAACATTTACACTGTTGTTTTGATGTATAATTGTAGTTTAATGAATCATTATGGTTTGCATGTAAATGACTGTGGAGGACCTTGGTGGTTATTTCTGTACAGAAATGGAGTATTCAACAAGTATATTTATAGTGGTGAAGTGAAGTTGTTAGTGGTAGTATAGTGCATTAATAAGATGATGAAATTACAGGGTAACACACAATTATCTTTTAGTGGAAGAGGCCTTTAAATGATTTCTATAATGATAGAAAATAGTGTAGCTAAAATATTTGCTATTTAGTAATTATTCATTTGTCTTGTTGAAATTGATGTTCTAAAGTGCAGGACTATTTTATGTGATTGCTTATGGTCATTGGTTACCATTAAGAAAGGGTAATTTGAGGCAATGATGTTAAATCGAAAACACTGCCTTCCTTTATGATCACTTACGCCAATTTTCTGGTCAGTTGTTACCTAGAGAAAGTAAAGGTGCTTGCCTAGAAATGATTGTAATGATGTGTAGGTATATAGAGAAAGAGAAGAATATGCTTCTACCTTATATTGTATCTTGCATTTGGTGCAGTAGTTGGAAAATGGCTGCTTTACTCGTTGTTGTTGTTAAATACTGGGAATTGAACTCAGGACCTTGTGTTTGCCAAGCAGGTGCTGTGCCACTGAGCTGTATCCCCAGCCCTGTTTTACTCCTTTAAGACATTTAGTCTTGTTTTGGTACGAGTTCAGTGTTAGAACCAGACCAACATTGAATATTTTGTAATTTAATTGATAGTCTTATGGATTAAAGATGAAAAGGTAAATAAAATGAGAATATTTATAACATTGAAAGCAGGTAGAGTATGTTATTTGGTATTATTTCTGATTGTATTGACCTTATTTTCATGTTGAAAACAAAGATTAATGAAAGTGAGAATTCTGGAGATGATTATACTATACTGATAAATGGCTAGTTCACAATTATTTTATGCAGGAAAATTTCTAATAAGGCTTATGATGTTTGTGGTGAATCCAGTAGGGTTTTTTACATGAGAGTTAATACACAGTGCATAAACTTGCAGCAATGTTTAAAGAATGTGCTCACCCCAGGAGCACAAAGAATTTTTTCTTAAGACTATTTAAGACTTTTTGTCAAGTAAACTTGTTATGTCGAAGCTGCTTCTGATCATTGTTTATCTTTTGGTGGATTAATTTGTGTGAAAATTGGTTTGAATTAGGTAAAAAAATTACTTGTTTTTTAGAATAGCAGTTGTTTTAATGACTTGAATCTGTTTTAAAACTGTCATAACATGTATATTATTTTTGTAACATTTTTATTCAAACTGAATTTGTAAATTGTACACTTGATGCACTTTTTGCTAAAATCATGACAAAATAAATGTGGTTTAATGACTTCAAGACTCATTTTCATAAATGAAATCCACATATATTGTGCAGTGCAGACTGCAGCTTTGCTTTTAGATTTTTTAGTACTGGGGATTAAACTCAGGACTTGCACTAGCCAGGCAGATGCTTGTGCAACTGAGCTGTCTCCTTGGTCCTTGCTCTTAGACATTTTGATCAGTTGATTTGGTTTGATTTTTTTTGAGAGGACTCTCCCTTTGGACTTCAGAGTCTTGAACTCACTGTGTAGCCTAGGCTGGCCTCAAACTTCTGGTGATCTTCTTGCCTCAGCCTCCTGATTTTAGAGATTACAGGCTTATTCACCACATCCTGCAGTTATTTTTTTAATATTGTTAACTGGATAGTGTGATTTATCTTTGATTCGTTACTGGTAATACTTTCACCTTGATTAAACCAGTATTATAAGAATGCCTGAAAACTTAAAAGACTGAGAAAAAGAATTACATATTAGCTATTTAAGTGGTTTTTTTTTTTGTTTGTTTGTTTTGTTTTGTTTTGTTTTGTTTTAGGCCAGAAATGCCTTTAGGGCATTTCTGGTTTGCCATGACTATCTGGGTTCGAACCACAGAAGCTTGAGCTTGAGGGCTTTGTTTAAGCAGGCACTTTAACAACTGAGCTACTGGGCAGGCCCCCCGATATTAACTATTTAAGTAAAAATAATTGAATTATATTTTTCTTTACAATTAAGTTTAACTGTGGTGTCATGTGAAATTTGGAGGTTGACTTCCATTGAGTTTTAGCAAGTGATACCATTATTAATTCCAGTGTGGACGCTAGAAAGAAAATAAATAGTTTTGATTTCCAAATGTAGAAATCATACCTAATAAACACTTCAGTGTTCAGAAAGATACCTACATTGATTAATTTTAAGGCTTATGGGAACTTGCAGGGAAATCCACATGCAGTCTGAGGACTGGATCACTATTACTGCTTTAGAAGCAAGGTCCTTAGAGCAGTTGGATGGCTTTGTGTCTTAGTTACTTTATTGTTGACAAAATAACCAACATGCACAAGTAAAAGGAGGAAAGGTTTATTGTAGCTCACAATCTGTACAGGTTTCAGTCCCTAACTGGCAGGCTCCAGCACAGGGCAGCAAGGCAAAGGGTTATGACAGAAGAGAAAGAGCTGATGGTAAGGAGAGTAGTACACAGGGAGCCTGTCTTCTTTCCATTTTTATCCATCCAGTTAATTTTAACTCCTATTGGGTGGTGCCATCCACACTTAACATAGATCTTCCTTCTTCAGTAAATCCATAGTCCACACCTAGAGTCATGCTAAACCAGTCAGTGGATTAATCCAGTATCCCTCACCCATCATCCAGTAGCTCCCGAAAGTCCCACCTATGAGTGTACCAGGCTTTATGGGGATATCTAGATTGAAACCATAGCATTCAGCCACTGGCCCCCAGACGACTCATGTTCGTTCTCTGTCCAAAATGCGTTTAATCTACCTCTAAGAATTGCCGAAGTCCTAACAGTTTCAGTATTGCCAAAAAGTCCAAGTCGTAGGTATAGAAAATTATACATTTTTGGTGTGAAATTTGGTATATGGTTACAGTATTCTTTTATAAATGGTAGAATGTATTTTGCTTGGTCTCCACTCTTGTGTTGGATAACATAACTGACCCTTGACACTTTGCAGAAGCTCTGCAACTCCTCAGATGTTTCCACACTACCAGCTGAGTTAGAGGTGCTGAGCTATTTTCCACGATTACTACTTAAGTGCCTTGGTATTGGGCTATTTGCATATTTTCTTTGAAGAAATATAGATTCTTTGCCTATTTTTATTTGTGCTGTCCTTTCTAATATTGAGTTGTAATAATTCTTTATATGTTTTGTATATAAATCCTGTGTATCACACATATGCTATACGAATCTTTTCTCCCATTCTGTGGGTGTTTTTACTCTCATGTCGTTTTTTTTTAAAGAACAAGCGATTGAACACAGGGTCTCAAAAATGCTCTGCTATTTAGCTGGATCTCCAGCCCTTTTAATTTTTTGTTTACTTCTATTTTGAGATAGGGTCATGGTAAGTTTCCCAGGCTAGCTTTGAACCAGTGATCTTCCTACCTCAGCGTTCTGAATAACCAGGATTATAGGCATGGCTACTCTGCTAGTTTTTAAGTTTGACAATGGTCTTTGAAGCACAAAAGATTTTATTTTCAATGGGCTGTGATTTATCTATATTAGTTGTTTTTGTTTATATGTTTGGGGTCTTATCCAAGAAACTTTCCTAATTAAAAGCCAAGATTTATATCTATTTTTTTTAAAGAATCTCATTATTTTAGCATTTAAATTTTGGTTTCTGATCCCTTTCGGTTAAATTTTGTATGTGGTCTGAGATAGGGAGCTACCTTTGTGTGTGTGTGTGTGTGTGTGTGTGTGTTTATACTAATTGCCCTAGCATCTAAAGACTATTTTCCTTATAGAATATCTTGATACTCATGTGGAAAATCAGTAAATCATAAAATTAAATATTGCTTAATGAAATTATTTTCCTACATTGACATATATTTCTATTCTTATGCCTGTGCACATAGTCTTGATTTCTGTAGCTTTGTAGTAAATTTTGAATCAGAAGATATATGAACACCAACTGGCTTATTTTTCATTGTCTTAACTCATTAATTCAGATATTCTCAGCATAGAATAGGCTATTATGATTGGTTAGAAGCCTAATTATTGACTTATCAGGTAGCCTACTTAATAGAGGAAAGTATATTTTCTAGATCAGAGTAATTGAACTAGCATGAGGGAGAGAGAGGAAGAAAGAGAGGGAGGATGGTTTTCAAAAGTGTATCATAAAACAGGAAGACATTTAGACAGAAATTGGGGACAGTGCCTATACAAGTTTGAGCTCCTAAGAAGAGCAATCAGTGCTAAAATCTAAATATTTTCACTAGTTCTTTTCCTTTTCTGATTATTGTGAGATCTGTATGGCAGTATATAGCTGTTAAAGGATTTCATATATTATCATGTCCTTTGATTTTTTACAACTATTCTTAGACTTCTGAGCTTAAGTAATGTACTCAGAGTTGCACAACCGAAAAAGGATTGATTTGGATTTAAATCCAGGTTATTTAATCTTTTACCCTTCATTGACTAGATAGAGAAATACATTTAAAGTTTGTGGCTATTTGTAGTTAATAAAAAGAAAACATACACAAATTCAACATGCAGGCAATCTGAAAGAGTTTATATTTGATTTGTATTTCTGAATTCCGTGAAACAGTATTCAATGGGAGCATTTTGAAAAGTAATTTTCTGATCATACTGTGTTCTGGCATAGTCCCGTGAGTAATTGAACTAGCATGAGGGAGAGAAAGAAAGAGAGGGAGGATGGTTTTCAAAAGTGTAAAAAAGGTCCGTGGGTGGATATGTGCCTCGGTGTTACATTACTAGTACATGTCTAAGGAAATGATTTATTTACATATGACCAGTCTTAATTTGATGTTTGCAAATGCCTGCACTTTATTGCCAGATTGGATTTTCTCTATTACTCAGCCTAGTTGTTGGTCACATTCCCCTACAGTTCAGTTTAGTATTCATTAAGGCTTAATAGTAGAGCTATGCTAGCCAAATGTAGAGTACAAAAATATATCCAGATGTGGTTCTTAATCCTTAAGATCTGGATACAACTAATAGTATTTAATGATGCTTACAGAACCATGTAAATAGGATATACCTGTAATTGAAAAGGAAGTAGAATTGGGTAATTCATAAAAGTTAGCAAATCAGTGATAGAACAACTCTTTAGAGAAGGATGTAAACTAGGTTTTGAAGAATGTGTAGGATTTGGAAAGGAGGAGGGAGATAGGGACTGCTTTAAGTAAGAGAATGAGTGTGAGCAGAGACATAGCTGGGAGGAATTGTGTATATTCATGGGACAAGGAGATCACCAGATTGACCTCCAACTCATATGTGAAGTAAAATTTATTAGGGGCTTTCTAGGAAAGATTTTAAATTACCAATTTTTATAGTTTGAGATTTTTTTTATTTTTATTTTTTTTAGGGAAGGGTCTACAGGGAGTTCAGGGTCTCACTACTAGGTCGGACTTGTAGTGATCTACCTGTTCAAGCCTCCCAAGAACTGGAATTACAGGGCGCGCCACCACACCCAGTCTCAATTGCTGTCTCAGTGTGCCCTGGTGGTGGGGCTGGCACCAGTTTGGCAGGCCTGGGGATCAAACTCCTGCCCCCTGTGCCTGCTTGCAGGCGCTTTAATCTGCTGAGCTATTTTAGTTTGAAATTTAATAAAAGACAATGGAGTTGTTTAGGTAAGAAAAAATTTGATATAGAAATTAATTTTAATTCTGAAAGTGAAGGCAGGAAGATCACTGTAAAGTTTAGGCCAGCTGGGCTACATAGTGAGATCCTGTCTTCAAAAGAAAAAACCCAAATCATTTCATAATGTGTAGTATGAAGTAGAGGAGTAAAGGAGAGGGTGTGGTTTACAGTGGTAGAAATTAAAGAGAAAAAGCAATAGCACAAATGGGAGATGATTTCGGATTGGTAGGCCTTGTTTATGGTATGTTTTTGTGAGACAAAATAAAGGATAATTTGTGAGACAGAGTCAAAAATGACTCTAAAAAGTGTTATTTGCAGACTAGGAGGATGCTGGTATCGATGGCAGAAACTGATTTACCGTTATGCCTTATACAGATTTATGCCTCCGCCTTTTGGTTAACTGCCGTGAAGCACTTACCCTTCTTGCCCTTCTTGCTAATTTTTGTAATCAGTGGCATTTTGTTTAGAAATCGTAAACCTCAGCTTTTTAATTGTATTTTATTTTCCTCTTTTTTCTCCTTTCATATCTGTGTCTTCATTTTTATTTACTTTGTTTTAAAACAATATTTATTTTTCATATTTACTTTTATAGTACTGCAGATTGAACTCTGGGCCTTTGGTACTTCCTTAGAGTTTTTGTGAACCAATTTAAAGCCTCCTGAGGACAAGACTTATCATTAATAAATATACGCTATGATTTACTGAACACTTATGTAAATGTGTGTTAGCAGACTCCTGGCATATTTCTTGCTGAGAAATCATTAACATAATACAATTTAAACACACATTGAAGGCCTGTGTTATATAGGATGCTAAATTATTCTTACCCATCTCTGTAATACAGATAATAAGGAATATTTTTTATCCTCTCCTATAAGTCTTTGAATCAGATGCTGCAGTGTTGCATAGTTTTACATAGACATGCAGACAAAAGTCTTATAGATATACCAGGTGACTAGATAGCTAAGAGTGTTTGGAGTAGCATGTGTATCAGAGTTAGGCAGTTTAGAACTTAAGAGTTTCACTCTTGTTGATATTCTCATTTCTATACTTTTATTAATTTTATTTATTTATTTA
>NW_004524635.1:3148170-3153594 GCF_000260255.1 Octodon degus
TACTGGTATTATATTTTATAATAGCTTCATGGTATTGTATTATTTAAAATACTCAGAATTTGTTATTATTTCAGATTTATTACCTGAGCACTGTGGAAAGTATATTTTAATTGCCATAACTTTGTCTTTTAAGCTATCCTGAAAAATACTCTTTTGCACAGATTATTTCTTTATAATGATTTTATTACTTTGTTGATTCAGATCCTTGTATCAACTATGCATTATGGCAAATGACAAATAACTTGTTAATATTTTATTTTGAGAAAAATACAAATTGCATTTTGAATTTATGTTAACAAAATTTGCTTTTTGGACTTTAAAAAATATAAATATTCATTTGCAGCTGTCAAACCAAATGTCTGCATACTTCAGGGACTTAATAGGATGCCTTTGAAGGTATATCTAAGTCTGCACCAGTATTCCAAAGTATATAATAGAATCATGCAATAAGATAAGCTAAAATTATTTTTCTGTTGCAGTACTTAGCACATTGACTCTTTCTACACACTCACTTCTATGGAAGATGAGGTTTGGCAGTAATTTGAAATGACAAAAAGAAGATCTAGACCATTTTATGAGAGCCAAGGTGTTTTTTGCATTGGCATCTATTTCCTCTACCTAGAATCCACCACCTTTTTACCTCACGGGCCACTGCTGCCCATTCCCCTAGTGCTTTCTAGTACAACTATTTTAGCTATTTCAGTCATATAGTGGGTGCGCTTTAATCTTTGTGTTTAAGAATCTTAGCATATTTATCTGATTTATTCATCTAATGGCATTTTAACAGTAATAATTACTTTTCTTTTTAACCAGAAAGACTTGTGAATTACCAAATTGTATTGCCTCACTGTTCAGTGACAACCTGGCACCCATCTACAAAGTGCTCCATAATGTTAACAGTATAAAATGATCATTATCTTAATCATGATTTTAACAAAACACTGAAGACTGTCATAACTCTGACATTTGATTCAGGAAGCAAAGAAAATTACATAAACAATTTAAAATACAGTTCTATAAACTTAACAAGTAATGTTTCAATGTACACTTTTGCTTTGTGGATTGTTCAGGACTACTGAAAAATATAAAAGGATGCTGTTACTTTTACCTCACCTAAAGAATGAAGATCTACATGAGAGACCACTACTATGCTACACAACACTGTATAAGAATAATATTCAGCTCTTTCGGGTCCTCCTTTCCAAGATGACAAAAAAAAAAAAAAAAAAAAGAAGGAACAATGGTTGTGCCAAAAAGGGCCGTGGTCATGTGCAGCCTATTCGCTGCACGAACTGCACCCAGTGTGTACCCAAGGATAAGGCCATGAAGAAGTTTGTCATTCGGAACACAGTGGAGGCCGCCACTGCCAGGGACATTTCTGAAGCAAGTGTCTTCGACAGTTGTGTGCTTCCCAAGCTGTATGTGAAGCTTCATTACTGAATGAGTTGTGCCATTCACAGCAAAGTGGTCAGAATTGGATCGAACTCCTCCACCCCGATTTAGACCTGCTGATACTGCCCCACAACCTCCACCAAAGCCCATTAAGGGGAGCTGGGTCTTAATGGACTGAAGAAAACTCTCTTGAGGAAGAAATAATAAAATGTTATACTTAAAAAAAAAAAAGAATATTCAATCACTAAAAACAACTTTTAAAACTATCAGATTTGAGTATAATTATGGATAGAAAATAAGAGGCTTCTGGCATGCTAATAATGTTTTGTTGACAATGGGTGTCAATAAAGTGCAATTTACTACAATCCAGGGACCATTTAAACTACCATGCTTTGCCTGACAGGATGGTGGCACACGTTTGTAATCCCAGCACTCTGGAAGGCTGAAGCAGGAGGACAGAAGTTCTAACCCAACTTGGGACAGTTTAGCGACTCAAACTGAGAGTGCAGTGCAGCGGTGCTGAGCCTGCCTAGCAAGCTCAAGGCCCTGAGTTCATTTCCTGGTATAAAAACACAAAAATCCTGTCTAAATGTTTTAAAAGGTTACTAGTGTGTTAGTATGTAGGCCCTGGGTTCAATCAGTTCAAGAAGAGAATATAAAACACACGTACTAGTGATAGAAATAAATGTTAGAAGAAAAAAAATAACAGGAAAAACTGGGGAGTGGTATGGTACAGTGATCATAGCAGGGCTCACTGAAGTAACTGCAGGTGAGGAAGACAGTCACACATGGATTTATTTATTTATTTATTTATTTTTTTTGCGGAACTGGGGATTGAACTCAGAGCCTTGCACTTGCCATAGAGGCGCTTACTTTGCTGAGCCATCTCCCCAGCCCCTAACAAAAAAAACAATACAAGAAGAGGAGACAGTCGGTGCAGAGACAGAGCCTAAGTTAGATAGATGCTTGGGAAGACAGCATAGGTGGGAGCAGAGTGACCAAAAGGTTAAGTAAGGTCAGGGAGATAATGTGAGACCTGATCTCTTTTGTAGACCAGGGTATTGGGAAATCAAAGAGTCAATGACCTTTCATTTCAAAAGACTATACAGAAATATAAATAAAAATTTATAGTCTAAAAATATACTATACAGAAGAAAGGACAGAAGCAATCAGAGGCTGTGGCAGTAATTCAGACAAGAAATGAAGATAATCTGGACGAGAATAGCAGCAACATAGGAAGTGAGAAATAATTATCAGACTGCAGATACACTATAGGATCAAAAGATTTGCTGACAGAATGTGAATGTAATGTAGAATGATAGAGGAAGACATGAATCAAGGAAGGCTCCAAGACTTTGCCTAAGTGGACAGATAAATTTATTGGTAACTAAGATGAGAAAAAGATTTTGCATGATTATGTCAACTGTTCATTTCTGGTTTTGTGATATTATCCTTTAAACACAGTGTCATGTACCATGAATTACCCAAATTACCCAAATCATTTTCATCTTCTTTAAATACAAAATTGTCTTGGTTATATTTCTCCCTTTGTTGGAACAAAATACCTGACTTCCAAAATTAGGGAAGGAAGGGCTTATTTAGCTCACAGCTTGTGAAAGTTTCAGTCCATAATCAGTTGGCTGCAAGGCTAAGTGGCGTGGTACAGCAGTAACAGTCATGGTAGTAGAAGACAGCAAAAGGAACAAGAGCAAAAGGTAGTTGCAGAAAGAGAGAGAAAGCCTCTTTTCCTCACTTATATTGTATTCAGACTGCCCTTCCCCAGGGTCGGTGTAGCACTCACACCCATAATCTCAGCATTGGACCATGAGTCAATCACAAATCTAGAAGCCTGTGTGGAGGGATGGGAGGACTGTCAATGAAATAAATGAAAAAAGTTATTAGTAAATAAAATGTAGTTATTTTATCAGTCTATCTGAGATGTTTATTTTTCCACCTATAATATTTCCAAAACTTAACATGGTTTATGATTTGTTTAAAAAATTCAAGCCAGGACAAAGCTGGCATCATTTTATAAGAGCCCCACATACCTCAAGAAATAAAAATTGGGCAGAAATAAAAATTACACTTTGAAAGCAAAATAAAAATTGAAATCTAGACAGAAGTCCATTGATCTACATTCCAACTCCTTTCACAGAGTTCATTCTACAACTGCATGCATCAAGGGAAACTGTCCTTTCTACTAAAATCCAAACCATCAACAAGGAGAAGAAAAGCCAACATGCCCTTTAGAAACCCTTCTGCTGTATCACTCAGTAGATTTTACAGTGTCAACACTCATAGTCAATTTTTACTAAGTCTGAATTTTATCTTATCTCACTTATTTCACCTTACTTCTTTCATGGAGCTCCCTACCTTTATCCTGATTTAACTAGCATTTTTAAAAACTATAAACCCAAAAGCTTTCTTCATGCTAAGCCAAAGAGTCAAACATAAAAGATCTCACCTTATATGATTCCATTTACATTTCATGAAACATCCAGAATGAATGAACCCATAGAGATTAAAAAATCTTTAATAGTGATTCCTGTATGTTGGAATGCTACTGCATATGGGATTTCTTTTCTGAAGTGGCAAAAAAATGTTTTGGAAGTAACAGGGATGATGTTTATACATTTGAGAACACTGTTCACTAAAAAGTTCCTGAAGTCCATGATTGAAAAGAATGAATTTTATACTACTTGTATTATCTTTGAATTTTTGTTTTTTTGCGGAACCGGGGATTGAACTCAGGTCCTTGAGCTTGCCAGGCAAGTGCTTATTCCACTGAGCTATCTCCCCAGCCCCATCTTTGAATTTTTTGAATGACAGCAAACTGAGGTCCTTTTTAGGGCATGAGGCAACAGCTAATTCCACAACTGATGATTCTATTACAGTATTGTAACTAAAGTTCAGAATGAGTTCCTAGGGGCTGGGAATTTGGCTCAGCAGTAGAATGCTTGCCTAGCAAGCTGGAAGCCCTGGGTTCGGTCCTCAGCACCAAAACCAAAATATAAACCTCCCCTAAAAAACAATTCAACCAAAAAAATACAGTAAAATAAAAAAGACCAAAAAACAAGGCAACTGCAGAATGAGTCCCTAAACTAATAAGAAAAATTATATTCGTACACTGTTTTAGGGAGAAATGTAAAACTAATTTTAGTAATGTATTTTATCTTAAATGATAAATATAAAAAGCAGAACTTGAAGGAATACATTTAAATGTCCAACAAACTCATCCATGTAGAACACTAGTCTTTCAAAAAGACATAATTTGGTAATTTTTCCATCTTACTCAAAATTATCTTCTGTCTCCAACTATTTAATCCTATGTACTGGCACTGACTGTTTTGAGACAGGACTTTACTTATGTAGTTCAGGCTGGCCTCAAACTCGTGGGGAGCTTTCTGCCTCAGCCTCTGGAGTGCTGCAGTTACTGGTGTGCATCACCACTCCCAGCTAGGTATTGGCTTTTTTTTTTTTTTTTGCGGAACCGGGGATTGAACACAGGGCATTTATTCTACTGAATCATCTCCCTGGCCCCCAGGTATAGGCTTTTTAAAAACAATCTTTGCTCCAGATTTTTTTTTTTTTTTGCAGAACTGGGGATTGAACTCAGACCCTTGCACTTGCCAGGGAAGTGCTTATTCCACTGAGCCATTTCCCGGCCCCCAGATTCTTTTTTTAAAGGGGAAAATCCTATCTACCCGTCAAAGTCCAGGTTTAGCGGTCCCAACTATTCTGGCGCTCACTGTTTTATTCCTTTTAACTGCTAACATTCACTATGGTGAATGTGCTGCATATTACCTCACACAATTGTCACATGACCAAGTGTGACTTTATAACGGAAGTCACAGAGAAGTTATGTAACTGAATCAAGAAGTTATTGTGTTAGTGCTTCATCATTATGACCGAAATACCTGGGAAAGTCAACTTATTTATTTTTTTCCATAATTTTATTGAGAAAGAAATAGCAAACCAAAATGGTAGGACAGTTTCAAAAATTAATACATTGCATACATTCTTCCTAGTGGT
>NW_004524635.1:3157219-3192009 GCF_000260255.1 Octodon degus
GATCTAAGAGTAAAAGATTTCAGTTTTTCTCCATTTAGGATTATGTTAGCCATTGGGTTTTCATAAATGGCTTTTACGAGATTGAAGTAGAGGCCATCTATTCCAATTTTCTGTAGGATGGGAAAGTCAATTTAAAGAAGATCATGGCTATAGAGCTTCCGTAACACTGCCCCCTGGCTCCATGGCAAACAGCATGCCAGAGGTGGAAGGCTGCCCACCCCATAGCAGTGAAGAGACAGAGACAGGAAAAGAGGTAGCAAAGGGCCATTGATATAGTGTACAAAGTCATGACTCACTTTTCTAACTAGGACCCCTCCCAGTAGCCCATTCACCTATTAATTTATCCACTGGCTAACCCAGTGCTAGCATCAGCTACTGCTTTCAATCCAGTAGTAGCCTCTTTAATCAGTAGGTAGTAAAGATTAGCCAGCACAGTTATGTATTGAATAGGTAACCTAAGCAGCCTCTCCAGAAAACAAAACAAAAAACAACAAAAATATTGTAATATACCACACCTTACAGCTGCTGCAGGTCCACTGAGAGTAAATTATACAATGGATGTGATATTCAAGGTAGGCCTTCAAGTCTAAACAGAAGAGAAAAAAGGTCCACTTGTGCACATGTGCAAAGAAGGGATTTCCACCTCTGCTATTCCTATATTGCCTCACACACACTGATACTCAAAGTCCACACGCCCACAGGAAAATGTTTGAGAGCACACTTAAGCCAACCTTTGCTGCTCTATCAATGCTACATTCCCGACAGCTCTTTCTTAGTGGCAAAACATGAAGAGTGTATTTGACTGCACTTAATTATGTGTTTGAAGACATGAGAAAGCTAGACATATAAACTGACATTATCAGCATTAATTTCTTCCAGTGAGTAATACTGTAGATTAAAATAATACTTGTGACAACCAACCAGCTATGTTCAAGGGTGGGGGGAGATCTGTAAGTTCTCAAAAGCATTCCTAAATGCCTGAGCCTGAATGGGTAATATGCAAATGGAAGAACCCTGCTTCCCAAAGGTAAAGCCTTTTCTCTGGAGCCCAATTATGTAGGCATTTGCTGAAATGGGTAATATGGATAATATTAGAAAACTACAAAATAAATTACTCTTAAAGTCTAAATTCAACCAGATAGTCTTTATTTATTCATTACTCTCCTAATGAGGAAAGTGAGAAATAACAATTTTATTTTGTTTTATTACTCATAATGTGGTTTCATTCATCATTAATGTTTGATGTACTCCTAAGAGCTGGGAACTCTGTTTTTCTCCAACTGTATGGAAATCTCATACCTGGTTTTCTTCCTGTCCCCTGGACAGAAAACTCCTTTGGCTTCTTCTGCTACTTTTTTCTCTACTAATCTTTAAATGCTATGGTTTCAAAAGAAGACTTGGTTTTTGAGTCCATCTGAGCTATATTCTTTCCATATACAAGACCATCAATGACTATACATTTAAGTATTTTTTGTTGACAATTTCAAATTGATATTGCCAGCTCTCCATTGAGCACCAAACTCATGTCCAACTTCTTGCTTGATATCGTCATTTCAATATCTCTCAAGCATTTCACACTGAACATATCCAAACAGAACTCTTGCACCTGTCCACTATACCACTAATCCCCCCTCCTAGTCTTTCCCAACTCAAAACAGGTGCCATCACTTCCCCAACAGACTCAATCTCAACTTTGTCTGCCTGGCTGCCTGGCTGCCTTTCTCTCTCAGTTTCTGAGACTGCATTATTTTTTCTAGGACCAAAGGCAGGAAACCATAAGGATTCTAAACAGTTTAATAAACATGGTGCATATACTGACCAAACGAATGTTCAAAAAGCTTTGCATTAGATAACTCACTCAGCTTAACATTTGATTAATAGTATTTTTATTTCATGACTATATTACATAAATGGTGTTTACAAAACAACATATAGTAATCTAGGACCAATCGAACTGATGTATATTAATTTGTACCCTATCTTCACACAGCACTCATATTTTTATTTCCTAATTTTAAACATTCTTATTTCCTCATATGTCTTTCTCTTCTTAAAAATTCCAGTTTTGAGTAAAGAATGAAGTAAAAGCCTCAACTCAAATAAGGAAGTAGTAACAAATACTCAGGCTGCTTTAAACATGCCAATAAACTATATAATTATCTACCACAGGTTCCCAGAGGGCAAGTTGGTGAAAAAGATAAAACTGAAAAAAATGTGCTACACTGGTCTGAGGACCACCATCTAGGAAACATCATACTAGTACAACCTTCTATTCAATACCTAAAAATTCTTCTGAAATAAGCAAATGGACTCCTCTCCATTTCCTCTAAAGGCAGGGCACTCATTTCCTGAAGTCACACATTGTTTCCCAAAATGAAGTCTTTGTATCCAGCAGAAAATGCTTTCTGCTTAGCAGTCATGAGCAACCAACATTTTGGCTCACCTAGACTGCGCTGAGGGAAGTGGAATTATCTTGGGCCACATACAGTTAATGTACATAAGTAACAAAATTTCCTTTAAAAACGTTTTCATTGTAACTTTCAATTTAAAAGAGGGCAAGTGGACTGACTGCATGCCATAGCTCACCTCATAGCTAGCTTTAATAAAGCAGCAATGGTTCTAACTCTGTAAAACCATACAGAATAATTTCAATAATCTCTTTCATGTTTTATGCCTCCAAAGACAGTTACCACAGCTACCACGAACCTATCACTTCTCTAGGAAAAAAACTCCAATTCTTTTCAAGTGTGCCTTACAATCATGGATAAGAATTCCTAGTTTTCTTTATTTATATAAGCTGTATTTAAATTCTCTAACTGTGTAAGATGTATCCATTCTGTTAATGAGATAAGCACACTCTGAACTATCATTGAATATCAGGACTGCCTCTGTCATTAAACGGTACCTCCCTGGGGAAGTCCCATTTCTTACTGGGATACAGGGAGCACTGGCCCATAAACTTTCTAGTTTATAGCCTATGCATCAATATAAAAACAAGGATTAAAAATATTAACTTTTAAACATTAAAAATGTTTTCTCTGAAAAACTATGTCTTATGTGTACATGTATATTAATTTTACAGTAATAACGTTAAGGAAATTAAGAATAGTATAGTTTATGGCTCAGTAAAAATTACCCTGCTGCTGGTAAAGGTATAATCATTTTGGCAAGTGTAGTGCCTTTTAATTCAAACATTAGTTAGGTGAATTTAACTTCTGAATACCTTGGTGGTATTTTAAGAATCTAACATCATTGCCTACAATTAATATTTGGGGTTTTTTTTTGCCTTAGGACATTAATAAAGTTTTTCAAGTAGTTTTCCAGAAAATACTTAAATAGGATGAAGCAGATTTTGTTCCATCTGATGTCAATTTAGAGAATATTTTACCTTTTATATGAAAATTATGACACCTCAGGATCTTTCTTTACCCTGTACATTCATTCATTTACGTTTGGGATTTTGGCTTCCATTGCATATGTGTGGCTCAGCCATAATGATTTTCCCTTCTGACCATGGAGGCTTTTAAAAATCTGTGCAGCTTTTAAGTCAATTAAATGTGGTTGTTTGTAGGAAAGCATACAAGGAAAAAAAAATGGCAAAGGTTTAAAACATACTCAGTTTTAAGAAACAGGAGAAACTTTCTTTTCTCCTTTTTTTATGTATTTAGTGCAGGGTCTACAGGGTCTCACTACAAAGCTCGGACTTGTAGTGATCCTTCCTGTTTTTCAGCCTTCCAAGCTCTGGGATTACAGGTATGTGCCACCATGCCCAGTTTTAGTCACCGTCTCAGCGCCCCGGGGGCAGAGCTGCACCACATGCAGGGTGAACCCCTAGCCCCTGGATCTGCCTACGCAGGTGCTTTAATCCACAGAGCTATCTGGTCTGCCCCTAGCTATCTGGCCATCCCTTTGGAGAAACTTTCAAGTTGAGTATGTACTGTGCAAAAATTTTAATCAAGAAAGACTACACAATCTTCAATAATTATGTTCTTGTCAGATGTTGGAAAATTCATATTTACATACATTATTTGTATTTAAAATAGATTAGTGTTTAGCTGTGTGTGAATCCCATGTTATACTATGTATTCTTTCAATAGGTTACATCTTTGTGCGCTTGACTCTTCAGTGTTTGTGTTCATTAGTCTACTTAATGAAGATTTTTACAGTCATAGTGGAAGAAGGCCAGCCTTTTATTGTTAGTGCATCAGCATAATTAACTGTACAAGGCTGTTTATTATAGCTGAGTACTTAAACAATGCTTCAAAAGGAAGGACATGCAGAGAAGATTTGTAAATAACACAAATGTATGAGGACGGCCAATTGTAACGATGCCTTCTTTGGGTAGTTTTTGAATGTGTAAGCGTATGCTTACATTTTGCAGACAATAAGAACTAAAGTGTCTAATTTTTAATTGCCATTTCTATTGCAGTGTTGTAAGGAAATAATGAGAATTTTGCTCAGATGAGTGATTCTATTAGAGGAGCATTACATCTCCTTTGTTGTGAAAAACTTAGTTCTTTTATGTGAATGGACAGTGTTAAAAAGATAAAGAAGATTCTAAAGTAAGATTATTTATGTAAAAAAATTTATAGGCATCACATCTGAAGAAAAATCCTTTAAGTAATTTAATAAGATAATAAAATTTTTAGTAGGACTGGTATCTTAAGAGAAGTTCAGGCTTTGTTCATCATTTGTAGGAAGGCTTTAATTTCGTATACTCTTCATTTTTTTTTCTATATAAGTGTACTTAGAAATTATGGCTTTTAAAATTATGGTCTGTTAGGTGTGGTTAACCAGTAGTTCAGGCATTGTGAATATACACAACAAATTGATGGGATGATGAGAGATACTTAGTTTCATTTGTGTAAAAATGGTGGATTATAGTCTTAAAAAGAAGAAAAAAGAAAAACCCTCAGAGTACTTTATAATCTGGCAAAAAAAAAAAAAAAAGAGTATATTTATGAGAGTATGTTTAGAAGAGGATGCAAAGGTAATATTAGCTTCTCATGTGTGGTAGACATGCTGCATATTATAATTTTTGTACTTTCCCCCCTTTCTCTAGGTTTTATTTTGAGACACTATGTCAGTAAGTTGCTTGGTTCAGACTTGGCATTTTCCTACCTGTCTCTCAGAGTGCTGGTATTACAGATGTATGCTACTCTGACTCTTTTTACTTTTTAAAACCATAGTGCTGTATGTATTACACGAAGAATTAAATATCATCTGGATTGTTGCCCCATGCGTAGTAGGCATTTGCTCACTACCTATTAAGTAAATGAATACTATAGTGGTGAAGGCTTTTATTTAATTTTCTAAAATTTCTTTCAGAAGGTCAGCTTATCAAAAGATACAAGGATTTTCCTTTTCTTTTTTTTTTTTGGCTGGCTCAGGCTGCCTTAAGGGCGGGTCTGGTAAGGCATGTGGAACTGGAGATACAACGGTGGTGTCCTGCATTTGCATAAGCAGGAGCTTAAACAACTGAGCTAACTGGCAGGCCCCCAAAAGATACAAAAGGAAGAAAATATATTGTTGAAATATTATAAAACCACACTATTTTCTATTATTACCTTGATACTGTATTGTCTTATTCTTTACATTCTAATACTTAAATCAGAAAATAGCTTGGTTATATAATTTTGAGTGTATCATTTCTTAAACTGGGTTATTTGGACCTACAAAGGAAAAGGCATTTCTTTGATGGTGGGTAAATTTAGAGGTTCATTTGCAAAATAATTTTCTCCCCCTGAAAGTAACTCATAAAGTAATTCTGACTTTAACCCTGCTTTTTCTAATTTTTTTCCATTTTTCTTTTTTTGGGGGGTGGGGGACGTGAGACAGGGTTTCACTGTGTAGCCCACGCTGGCCTTGAACTGGCAACAGTCCCTCTGCCTCAACCTCCAGAGCACTGGGAGTGTGGGCATGCAAAACCACGTTCAGCTCCCTTCCCTTTTTATTAATGAGAATAATTTGTGTTAAGTCTTTTGAAAATTAATTTGCAAATTTCCATTTTGTGTTCAGTTAGCAGCTAAAGACTTAGATGGTATAAGTCTTAGTGTTTATTTTAAAGTAAGGAATGTATTGCCATGTAAAATTTTTTTTGATTAGTTAAAGCTTTTGATAGAGTACATAGTGTAGGCCAAGCAAATACATTTTTGTCTCAAATTTTCAATTCTTATAAATTTGGTTCTTTCTAATTTCTGCAGAAGTATAAATAATGTTGCTGACATTTGTGCTTGACTAAGTTTTTTCCTATCTAGGCAGCAGTTAGTCCCTTCATAGACTCCAGCTTCATTCATTTTCATAGATAATTGAAGTAGGAGGCGGTCATATAATTGGACACCTGATACAGTTTTTGGAATTGTGAATACTCATTATACAGCATGGCCAGAATTACTCCACATCTTCACCACTATTTCAGTATTTATAGGCCAAAAATAATTTATTTAACATAGTTCTTTAACCTTTCATTTAAGGGAAGGTTAGGGAATGAGGCGAAATTTGAAATTGTTCTACAAAATCTGAGTGGAACTAGATGAAATGTTGAAAATTTAAAATTTAGCCTAAAAAACCCTCATTATCATTTTGAAGAAACCTTATAAAAAGAATGTGCCATGTTACAGAATTACAGTTGTACAGCATCAGAACCACTGTGAGCACTTTCAGCTCAGGCGTCGTCTCCTGTGCATTTATTAAAAATGTGTATAAGCTCAAGTTTATATATGTAATCGTCTTTACAAAGAAGAGAGGACAGAATTAAGAGAAAAGTAGTTTAACCAGTGCAGGTCATGTCATTCAGTCCTTCCCTTTGTACTGATGAGTGAGTGTGTGTTCCTGAGGGAAACACCTGAGTTCTTTCATTCGGGATTACATTTCACAGTGTGAACAGCTCCCTTCTCTGAGTGTGATTTTAACCTTCCTAGAACTGGTTAGCCTCTTGATAGAATATGCAGTTGAATTGCCTGTGATCTGTGTAAATCCTAGAGAACGCATGCTGTTTTGGCCTTACTGGGGAATAATATTTTAAAGGCTACAAGAGAGCAAAGGTAACTTTGGAGTGTAGAAGTTTTGTGTTTTAAGACATTAGAACCTAATGATGAAATAAATATGACTTAATCATATTCTTACTTGCATGAAAAATTAACATGAACAGACAGAAGCCAAACTGAAATATTTGAGAACCAATGGCTTTGAAAAATATTAGACATTTAGTAAGATTTGTGTATAGAAATGACCCTTTAATCAAATGATTTTCTTTAACAGTTAGTTAATTTTGTAAATGTTTAAAATTTTGACTATAGGAAACAAGAGAGAAGCAAAGGATTGATTCAGGATAAATATAGTAAAGGTAGCCAACTGTAGGGATTCAGTGACTTTAAAATAAATGTATATGCTAATTACAATTCAGGTTATTTTAATTAAATGTAATGTTAACTAAAAGACCTCTTTATCCAGAATTAAGAAATTCTTGAAGCATTGTATGGGGGCTGATAAGTAATGTTGGGATACTTAGTAGCTGTGAATTAGATAATGTCCGACCCTGATTTAAATAACTTGCCTGTCTTCTCCCTTTAATCCAAGTGGGATATATTAACTGATTTAAGTCTCAGCAATGCTAGAAGAAAGCAGTGTTATATCCAGTCTTTCAATTAAAAAATTGCAGTAAAGTCACAACTAAAAACTGGTGTAATGCCGCAGATATTAAATAGATGAACCATGATTCAAATTCAAACCCACTGAGAATGTAGCTCTATTTCTTCTACTGTTAGCCTGTCTTACACATTGATTCTTAATTCTCTATCACACTAAATATAAAAGTTTCATGTGTCCATTCAAGTTTATTGAAGATGACAGCCTAGAGGATTCTGAGACTAGGTCTATCTCAGTGAAAATTTTATTTTGTATCAGAAGTCATTTTACAACCATGATATTTGGGGTGGACAGCAACCTGTATTTCTACCTTTATATCAAAAACTAGATTACTGGACAATTATTTAGTCTTGTAGTTGAGTATTTCATTCATTATTTTTCTAATATTGTATGAAAAGTATTTGTGCATTTTCTTTACAACTGCTGAAAATGCAATTCTATATTCCTTGTGTAAGAATTAGCACAAATTCTTAAAGAATATAAGGGCCAGCGAGATAGCTCAGCAGACTAAGTGCCTGCTTTGGCAAGTGCAGGAGGGACCAGGGTTGGATCCACATGCTGTACCGGCCCCACCCCTAGGGCATGCTGAGCCAGAGACTGAGTCCGGGCGTGTTGTTGCACGCCTGTAATCCCAGCATTGGGGAGGCTGAAAACAGGAGGATCACTACAAGTTGGAGCTGCATAGTGAAATCCTGTACCAAATACATAAATGGGGGAAAAATACCTAGTTTCATCAACGCTTCAAGAGAAAAATATGTATGTACATACATACTTCTAAGTTCAAACAAACACAGTAATACCTAGTGAAGAGCAGGTTTATTCCTCTTTTCCAACTGGAGTAACTAACTGTTTTGCTGAGGGGAGATAGCTCAGTGGCATAAATGCCTGCCTGCCAAGTATAAGATCCTGAGTTTGATCCCTAGTACCAAAAGAAAGAAAAAAGAAAAGAAAAGAAAGAAAGTACGCCTTGCCTATAGATCAAAGGGTTAAATATTAGAAGTAGGAGAAAGTAGATTTGGAAGGTAAATTCTAAAATGTTAGGAGAAACTTTAAGTAAAACATTTTTGAGTAGATGAAGTTGTACACTACGGTGCTATAGCTTGCATTGGGAGATGACAGAACACGCTACTTCAAAAGAGGCAAATAATACACAGGAAAAATGTATTCTGAGACAGGTAATGGAAAACAAACCGATAAGAAAGTCATGATGACTGTGATAGTACACAAGTAGAGCCAATTTACATGGGCATAGTACACAAGTAGAGCTCACAAATGCAAACCATCGTGACTAAATGGGCATGTAAAACATGTTCAGCTTTGCTAGTAATCTTAAGAACTGCAGTTGAAATGAGAAAGGATCGTACACAGTGCTCTGGAGAGTACTATGGTTCCTATAAGACTGAAAAGCGAAGCTAAGTCAAAAGCATGTTGCACTGTGCTTCTGTAGCTTTAAAAATGTTTGTTCACAATTCAGTGAGTTAACGCTAGTGAGTTTCTTTTATGAAAAATGGTTTAAAAATATGTATTATTACTTGAAACAGTGAAGATGTGGAAGTGAGCAATGTTATATGAAGAAAATAGCTAAATAAGTAGTGATTAATCCATTCATTGGATTGTTCAATATCCCATAAAGATAAATAGGAAAACTGCTATAATATAAAGAAGATACATAAAATATCATAGGCTTTATTACATGTAATCTTTTTTATATATATTTTGTACATTCTCAGTATGCATCTCAGACTCATAGTGATCCTCCTGTTTTCAGCCTCCCCAGCACTAGGATTATAGGTGTGTGCCACCATGCCTGGTCTTGGTGGCCAGCTCAGTGTGTCTGGGGGCGGGACTTGTGCACGTGGTGCCAGGGATTGAACCCCGGTCCTTGTGCTTGCCTAAGCAGGTGCTTAGTCTGCTACATGCAACCTATGATTATGTTTATAAAATATAAATATAAAAAAAACTTGAAGAAAATATAATTTATAATCCTTGTGTTAGAGTTATGAGGACATAGGTGATCATCTCTTTGGTCTCTGAAATAGTGAATTTTAAATTTGGATTTTTTTTTTTCTGTGCCGGGAATTGAACTCAGGACCCTGTGCTTGCCAGGCAGGCACTTACTCTACTGAGCTATCTCCCCAGCCTGCTGGATCTGTATTTTTAAGAAGATCTAGTCACTGACAGTCTAGTAGGAGAGAACTACAGAGAAATATGCTATTGACATGAGAGAGGTATAAGTAAATATTCTGGGAATGCTCTTATATACTGTTTTATGTTTTATGAAGTACGTATAAAGACTGTGTTCTAGTGATAGGGATCAATGAAAATGAATCACTTGCTCCTTGCTCCAGAGTGCCTTAGATGGGTAGATTCACTGTTGCACCTGATTAGACTCTGATGTTAGTCACACTTATTGAATACTCCAGCTGTGTTTTACATCAAGAGTGACTTGAAGCCAGGCCTATTGTCATGTGCCTGTAGTCCCAGAACTCTGAGAGCCTCATGAAAGAGGATTGCAAGTTCTAAGCATCTCTGGGCCTCTTCGCAACTTAGTGATACCATTTCTCAAAATTTAAAAAAAAAAAAAAAACAAATTTAAAAAGGGCTAGGGATGTAGCTCAGTGTTCAGTCCCCAGGACCAACACCCAAGCAAAAAGACCTGAATGCATGGAGAGGTAGTTGTAATTGAGGGGTGCCTGGTAAACCTGGGTTTGAGGAATATCTGATTGCCTTTCTTTCGGGGATGTTAAGTCAATTCCAGATAATTGATACTTTTCTGGGACTTAGTTGGTCTCATATTTTTCTATTTTACAAAAGAATGAGTGTCAAAACATTTTCTTTTAATCATATCTGATACTTTTGTCTTGATTTTCAGCAAGGCACCTTTTAAACTATTTTATTATTAGTTAAATTTCCTAGTAGCTAGAATGAACACTTAAGCAAAGTAGCTTCTGGGAGTATGCTTGGTGTCCATTCTAAAGCTATGAAATAGCTGTGGAGATACTCCCTTTGCCTGCTGCCTACAAATGAGGACGCCACCCACATCACGACCACATACTTTGTTTCCTTACAATTTCTGACTATAGTATTCTTTTCAGGATACATATGCTCATAGTGTGCTATGGGAAGAACCTCGCTGAAACTAACAAATTGTATTTATAGTCTTATATTTAATTAAAATGTTTATTTTAGCTCTGTATATCTAAGTAAAATATTAATATTACCATATCATATTGAATTCTTTGATATATCAAGCAGTTCTCATTAATCTTTTATAGAATGTCCTATAACAAGATAGACACAGGGATACGTTTTTATTAGTTACATAAACTGAAGGAACTTTTGTATTTTGATCTTAGACAAGATTAAAGTAGGTGAGTCCAGACTGTGTTTCTGACAGATGTATTACTTAATGAAGAACTTTTTAATTTTTAGTTATAAAATTTAAAAAGCATAGAAAGTGACAGCTTATGCCAACTTTGAAAGCAATTAACAAAATCCCTTTGAAATTATTTGGATGTATAAATTAACAATACTAAGTAGTAGTGCTGCATCTTTTGCCCTGAGTCCTTTCTGCATTTTAATGCAGTGTATTAGATACATGATTTTTAGGTTTTACCTGCCCAGAAGCTATATCAACTTATGTTTAGACACATGTACATAACACCATCCCCACCCTCCACAACGTGTAAAATCATTTGTCCTTATTACTGCCATTTCCATTTTATTCTCTCAGAGGTTACTAGAAGGGCATCTGGTCTAGTTTGAGTAATAGGCAATCTGTTTTAGTTCTGTTTACTTTGCCTTCAAGACTTGATTGACCCATAGGTACTTAAGGATAGAAATGTGTTTAGATAGTATAAACCACAAAGGAATTGACAACAGTTTACTCATTCCTCCATTTCTCAGTTCAGATCTTGAAAGAAGGTATTTCTAGGCAAGTAGTATTGTTTTCCCATGGATGAGTGTCACTTCTGGGAGAAATTGTGTCCACAGGTCCTACTGAGACATGGCTCTTCTGTGTGGGTCTCCATCTTTCAGAATAGGCCAAGCCCTAGAGCTGTGGTGGCCTTCGGTATGATTTCAGTGGGAAAAATGTAATGACATCTCTGAAATACATTTCTCAGATGAAGGTCTTTCTCTGTAATCTGGCCCTACACTGGTCTTTTTCAGCAGAGCAGGACTAGCCTTTCACTAATTCCTTAACTCTAGCACTGTTGCCACAAATCAGCATCATGTTTCAAAGAGCAGATCTCCTGTAGAGGCCTACAGCAGAATAGCTATGCTTACATTGGAGGGAAAGAAGCTTGTCTCTAGCCCTTAAAAGGTTTTTTTGTTTGTTTGTTTTTATTAGTACTGTACATGATTTCAGTACATAATGCTTATGTTCACTGTAGGGAATTGATAATGTCCATACACATTTTGATTTTATTTTTTTTCCCTCCACCCCCTTTTTATCTTTCCAGCATCAAATTCAACTGCTTATCATCTAAGACCATATAAAGTTACTTCTATGTAAAGGTTAAAATCCAGCTTCATTGGCTAGAGAACATATAAAACACATAAGACAACTGTACCAAGCAAAGGCACAGTACACGTCTAGATACATCATCAATGCCAGATTACAGTACTTTTTTTTTAAACATAAACAGGAAGAAAGTCATACAAATTTGTTTAAATGCAAGTACATGCAAGTCACACAAAGCATCAAAGTCAAAGAATGGCCAGATACATGATTGAAGTTTATGTATTTTCTTCACAAGACAGAAGCAAATGAATGCTGTAGGCAGTTTTAGAAAAAGAGTAATGGTCTTTCAAGGAAGTTGAATGGATTTAAAAAAATAGACACATAGCACCTGCCTGGCAAGTGCAAGATCATGAGTACAATTCCAAGCACACACAAAAAAAGAATAGACAATAGCCTGGGACAGAGTTTATTGCTGTCTAGTTATGGCGTCAGTTCTAGCCTTTCTTTCTGGTAGTTGTATTCTGGAGGACCCATCTTTTAGGTAGAAAGGAGATGTTTAAAGAAAGTCCCTTCCTGCAATTCAAAGGCATAACAGGATGAGTGAGGAGCAGCGAGGGAGAAGGGGATACACCTTAGTACTCCTTATGTATAAAGCGTTCACTAGGCAAAACATCCTACTTTGAGATACTATTTCCTGAGCCTTGGTCATTCTTCTTTTTCAAGTCTCTCATTTTATTTTATTTTTTGTATTTTAGGGAAGGGTCTGCAGGGTGTTCAGGGTCTCACTACTAGGTTAGACTCATAGTGATCTGCTTGTTTACAGCCTCCCAAGAGCTGGGATTACAGGCACATGGCACAACGCCCAGTCTCACTAACCATCTCAGTACGCCTCGGGGCTGGGGCCCACATGGCAGGCCTAGGGATCGAACCCCAGGCCCCTGCGCCTGCTTGCATTAAATTTTAATTTGGAGAAAATTCAAGTATTTCTTAGGAAAAATTGATAGCATACACACTATCATTTGCTTTACCTATTTAAGTCCTCAATTTAAAATTGATAATCAGAAGTTTAAGAAATTTACATGTGATACCTTTCTTTTTCATTCAAATCTGTCTTTTCCATCTGTTTAGCAACTGCTGTTTTTAAAATTTCTAGGCAAGATGAGCATAATCTTAAGACAAAGATTAGTGACAATAGATGACATTACATATATAACCATTTGATTAGTCTATAAAGTGTGAATTAGTTATGCTGATGGTGTAGTCTAAGCCTACCATAGAAGTAGAGCTGGCATGCTAGCAGGATACATTGAAATGAATATATAAGATTAGAGCTTGTTAATAAGCACACTGGAGGTAAGACCCTGAACTTACATTTTATTTAGAAAGTCTATAGGCAATACAGTGCATATTTCACAAGAGGAGCAAAGATGACAACCGTGTGTATTTTTCCTATTATAAAAAGGCAGTGATACCACTAATGCTTGAGAGTAGAATGAGAGAGGTGAACTACAGTAGTGAAGATGATTTTGATGTACAAGTGGTTAGCAGCGATAAGAATGTTTATTTTTAACTGACTTATGTATGACCTATTGAAAAATCACCTTAATGTTGTTTTTTAAAGTACTGATTTTAAGTGGTTTCCATTTGTATATCAGTTTTATTAACAACTATCAAAAATTAGGTCATTATTTTCATTATAACAAATATATTCTTTTCCTAATGGTTTTATAGAAATTGATGCAAACCCCCAGAAAGAAGGATATTTGTTATAATGTTTAAACTTATATGAAATAAAATACTTTTTTTGAAACAGAGAAATCTTGGCAGTTTTTTCAGGTAATTTTTTTGAAACAGAATTCTTGGCAGTTTATTTTTTTAAGGTTATCAGTTTTAATCATTTTTTTTTCCAGGACTGGGGATTGAACCCAGGGCCTTTGCCCTGAGCTACATCTCCAGCCCTTTGGAACCTTTTTTACATTGAAGCAGGTCCTTTGCTTCAATTACTTTGCTAACTGGTAAGTGGTCCAGTACTGGCAGGAAATGAGGGTTTTCCTGCCTCAGCACCCCCCCTCCTGGAGTTACGGATATGTAGCTGTAGTAATTGATTATATATAAAGGTGAAATCTACTTTTAAAAATGACCATTGCAGTAGAAAAAGTCTCAGAGTCACTTCAGATTGTGGAAATGTGTGGGGCCGGGGCATACATCTTAACCAACAGCTCTGCAGGATCTCCTTCTTTCCTTACGTTCTCATTTGGCATCAGGGCATGTTTGGTAGGCCACCACTCTCCCACTGAGCTGCAGCCTCCTGAACTTCAGTTAACTGTAAAAACCACTGAAGGGTCATTCCTTCATTTCTACAATAAACAGGCATCTTCTCCACATCCAAGTGACTCTTAAATTATTGCCTACTTTAATGGAGATCCTTTTACTCGTTTGTATAAAGTCTTATAAAAGCTGCTTTTTGGGCATGATTTGACAAGAGTTTGAGGTTTTTTCCTTTTCTCAAATGAAAGTACTACATTGCTTGTTGACGTATCTTCTGTTCTCATGAAAAAAACAAAATTTAAAAAAATGTCACTTGACTCAAATGCTATAACTTTTCTTAAAGTAGAATTGGTGACCAAAGCTTGCATTATATGTATATGTGTAGTACATGGAAAAATTACTTTGTATCTTAACTACCCTTTGTAAATTGTTCAGACAATTCCCCATATTTGAAAGGATTTCTTAAGCTCCAGTTTCTTATGAAAAATTTCTCTGTAAGATTAGTTTTTCTAATTTAGAAACAAAAGTACAGTAAAAGGCACTAGTTTCTGTTAGCTTTTTTCCGAGTTACAAGATCTGTGGATGAAAACATGGGAGGGAAGTGGATGGAGATGAAAAAGAATTCAGGTATGTTTTGTATATCTACCAGTCCCCATGAAGAATATAATCATTATGTACTGCAAACATCACAAGAAGTTGGTAAAAAAGAAACATACAGAGAATTAAATTGTAGACTGTAAAATCCTATTTAAGATCATTAAATATAACGCTTGTCTGAAAAGTAAATGTCTTAAAAACTTTACTCACAAAATTAAGCATCTTTTGACTTTTTTAAAAAAAGAAAATGTTATTTTTTTAATTAAATAAAATGTTATTGTTTTGTGTGGTTTAACAGAATGAGAGCTAAATATGTCTTCCTTGGTTTATTTTTTTTGTACATCATAGCTAGGTCCAGGATATGTGTGAGACATTGTTGGGCGAAAAGTACTGGTTGTCTTTTAATGCATCTGACCTTCAAAGGAATTTCTAATGTAGTAGCCATTTTTTATTTGACAAATCATTATAAAAATAATTGATTATAGTATGAGCTATTATCTATTCCATATATTATGTACATTTAAAATGCCATGTATGTCTCTTAGAATTGAAAGACAATTGTAAGGGGCCTGGGAGATAGCTCAGTGGCATAAGTGCCTGCCTCGTAAGCACAAGGCCCCTAGTTTGATCCCTGGTTCTGAGAAAAAAAAAGAGAGAAAAGAAAGAAAAACAATTGTAAATGATCAGTTTGTGCCAAATTGTGCTTGAATTATTTTTGATTTGTCAAGAACATTTCACATTGTAGTTTTAATTTAAAAAGTTAAAATAAAAACATAAGAGAATATATGTGAAAGATGTAAAAATGATAGATATTTAGTCCAATTATGTTTTTAAAGGAAATAAAATAGTACATGTGTGATAAAAATATAGGCACAGTATTTGCTAAACAATCTCAGTGTGGTGGAATCTCTAAAAACTTGGAGAGTAATTTTTTAAAGTTTTTCTAAAAAGTGTCATACTCTGTGTTAGAAAAGTGTCCTTTTCATAACAACCATCTTAACATGTGTAAGGTGACTTCTCGTTGTGCTTTTGCTTAGTGGTGTACTGGTAATCAGTGGTGTTGAGTGCATTTTCATATGGCCATTTGTGTGTCTTCTTTTGGGTGTTCACCTTTAGTCAGATATGTGGTTTGAAGCTATTTTTGCCATTTTGCAGGTTTTTTTTATTTTGTTGATGGTTTCCTTGTTGTGATACAGTCCTTATTTGTTTTTACTTTTGCTTTTTGTATCCTGACCTAAAAACACATTATTAAGAACAATGTCAACCTTATCTTTGTTATAGCAGCATAGTAATTGATTGTTTATAAGTACTACACTTTCCTTATTCATTCGTCTGTTACGGGTGGATATATATAGCTCCCAAGCTCTGGCAGTTATACATTGTGCTGATACAAGCCTGAATGTGCATGTACCCTTGTAATGTACACTTACTCCTTTGGGAAGATACCTGGCTGCTGCATAAATTCAGACACATGAACTGAAATGTCACAAATATTCTTATGAGAAAAACACACATGCATACACATACATACATAGACACACATGTACATGCATACACAAATAAAGAGCCAAAGTGGAAGTTATAAACAAAAGATGAAAGCCAAGTACTTCCCCAAATTACATATCCATTGTTTCAAAAATATAACAATGTAGTATGTGCTAATTAATTTATACTACAGTATCTTAGTTCATTAAAAAGAAAGTTTTGTGTTACTATTTCTTTTCTGTAAGAATCATTTTGGGTTATGTCTTGTACTCTGCTTTGAAGATAATCATACACAGTGCATTAACTATTCTGATTTTCTTATTTTCCTATGTTTTATTTGTTCATAAAATTTTAAAAAGTAAGAACAGGGCCAAGATTTTCCACCTATTTTCTTCTAGGCATTTCACTACTTCCAGGTCTTAGGTTTCAGTCTTTAGTCCATTTTGAGTTACTTTTTAAATGTGGTGTAAGGTAAGAATCCAGTTTTATTATTTGCATGTGGATATCCAGTTTTCCTAGCACCACTTTCTGAAGAGTATTTTTCTCTATTGTGCATTCTTTTTTTTTTTTTTTTGTGGAACTGGAGATTGAACTCAGGCCCTTGCGCTTGCCAGGCAAGCACTTATTCTACTGAGCTATCTCCCCAGCCACTATTGTGCATTCTTACACCCATATCAAATATTGAGTTTTATGCATGATTTTATTGCTAGGCTCTCATTCCCATTTTACTTTACTTTTTAAAAAATTCCAGTACCGGGGCCAGGGAGATGGCTCAGTAGGATAAGCACTTGACTGGCACACGCGAGGATCTGAGTTCAATCCCCAGTTCTGCCAAATAAATAAAAATAAATAAATAAATATAGAAAAAAAATTCCAGTACCATGTTGTTTTGAATACTATACCTTTAAAATATAGTTTAGATCAAGAAAAGTGATGCTTTCACCTCTGTTCTTTTACAAGACTGTTTTGACTCTTGAAGGTAGAAAAAGATTATACCCTTGCATAAATTAATGCTAAGCCCTGAGATGAACATAATAAACTTTATTGTTGTCTACAGTTTTGGTTTACAAAGTCTTTAGCTTTAAGAAGAATGAAGCTCTTAGCATGTTGCTAGTTGCTTTTCTTATTTAAAAATCTCTCATGGTTTCAGAGAGTTGTACAGCCATCACCACAGTGAACTTTAGAACGTTTTTACCACCCAGGAAAGATACATCATAACTATTAAAAGACATTCCTAGTTTTCCCTCTTAAATTATAACTCCCTTCCCCATCACTTATCTGTTTTATTTCTCTAAGTATTTGTCATTCTGGACTTTGTCTCTCTGCTTACTTGACTATAGTTATTTGTCTTTTAACTAACATCTTCTGTCAGACCCTTCCCTACAAAAGTACCCAAGCCTTTTAAAACCACATTTTCACCTTGCCCTTCTATGGCAGCAACATTTATATTCTGTCTATACATAGATTATTCAGTATTAGTCTCTCTGTGCTGGATATTTCACTTATGATTATTTTCTCCAGTTTCATCTGTGTTGGTTGCCAACATCAGAAGTTAGTTTCTACTGGCTGACTAGTATTCCTCTGTCTGTCTTCTGTTTGCCTGTCTGTGTCTATCTGTCTATCTCACATACCTAACGTTCATTGTCTTTATTAATTCATTTGTTGAACACCTCGGTTGATTTTGTGTCTTGCATGCTGTGAACAGTGCCACAATATTTGTTTACTATTCTGATTGCATTTCCTTTGGCTGTACCTGGGTTGCTTGACAATGCGCTGGTTCTGTTTTTAATACTTTTAAGAACCTCCTATTCTTTTTTTAAAAAATATAATGATTGTCCTAATTTAACTCTCAACAGTAGTGTGGTAGGGTTCTCTTTCTACATTCTTGTCATTTGTTGTCTTTTATATAATGCCTGTTCTGTCACATGTAAGGTAATAACTTACTGTGGTTTTGAATTGAATTTCTCTGATTAGTGAGATTATTTCCTCATATACTTTTTAGTCTATTTGGGTATCTTTTTTTGAGAAATATCTGTTTGAGATTTTCACCCACTTATTAATAGGATTGCCTCATTGTTGATTTCTTTTTAGTTTGCAGGTTTTTTTTTAAATCATTCAATAAGTTGTTTATCTACTCCATTATCTCTTAACCTGATTCTTACACCAACCATATTATATAATATCTTTGTTTTACTTTGAGAAAAACAACACTTAGAGGGTATCTTAGTTACTTTTTTATTGCTGAGATACAGTGCCCAACACCTACAAATTAAAGGAGAGGTTTATTTTGGCTCATGCTTGGTAGAGATTTTAGTCCATTGTCAGGATGCTCCAGGACAGGGCAGCATGGCAGAGGGGCATGGGAAAAGAGAAGTACTTAGTAGTATGGAAGGCAGGAAGCAGTACAATTTCAGGGAAGAGGAGGGACATCTACCCTTCCAGGCCAGATTCACAGTGACCCACCTCGTTCCACTAGTCTTCACCTCCCAGCATCATATCCAACTGTAAACCCAGCAGTGGACTAACGGACTAATGAGTGTCATACATCTGCAATCCAGTCACCTCTCAAAACCTCCCCCTATGAGTATGTGAAGCTGTGGAGGGACATTTAGGTACAAACCGTAACAGAAGTTAAGTAACTTACCAAAATGTAACATTTTGGAAGATAGAGTTGGAATACAAATTTAGCCTTTGTTCCTAATCTGCTGAGGGAAATGCACATCAGAAAAAAAAGTTGTTGAATACTTATATCTTATGGTTCACAGCTATTATGATTGAAGCATTACTTTGGCTCTTAATGTAACCAAAAACAAGTAGAACGCAAAAGGAATAATACCAGATAAAATCCTACAAGGAGATGACTAGAAGGTAGAGCACCAGGAACAGAATGATTTTTGTTTAAAGAATTAAAGAGGTTTGAGATTTTTATATTCTAAGAATAAAGAATCAATGTGGAGGGAAAGCAGATTAGAAATGATCATAAATGGTGTTGCAAGGTGGCTTGATTGTGCCGAGAGGGGATGGAATTCAGATTGCTGAGCATAGCAAAGTGGTCAGCTTTTCCTAGAAAAATACTTACATTGGTGTTTTTTATTACTATAACAAGATCTTGGAGACTGGTACCTTTACAAGGAAAAGTGGTTTATTTAGATCACATTTCTGAGGATTTCAAAGCCAAGTGCCAGCATTGGATTTGGCTGTGGTGAGGGTCTCATGACTGTCTTGGCAGTGGAGTACAAAGGAAGAGATCATGTGGCTAGCAAGGAAGCTGGAGCTTCAAACCGTTCAGAGACAAATCACATCCACCACATTCTAATCCACCATGAAGGTATTCGTTCCATTCCAATTTTCTTATTTTTTTCCTACTATCATTCATAATTACATGTCTGAAATCTCTGAGACTTTGCTGAGCCATCTCCCCAGCCCCTTAAATCTCTGATACTTAAGGAAAACCTTTTTATCTATAAACTATGTAAAATTGGAAAACAAGTTACATATTTCTAATACACAATAATGTGATAGAGATAGAAAAAACATTTCTCATTCCCACAGGAAAAAATAGGCCAATAAGAAGGAATTAGTGGCCCAGAGCAAAACTAAAACCCAAAAGGGCAGACATTAAATGTAAAACTCCACATCTGATACTGTGTACACATTCTGCTGGTGAGTGGGCCTCCCCAGCCTTGGACAGCCCTGCCTCTATCTTTGCTAATAACTACATACATGCTTGGTCTCTGGAGCTATACACTAATGTTGGTAGTTTTCCCAGGTGAACATGGCATATTGCTGGTAGTCCTACTTTTTTGGTTTTGTACTGTGCTTTGACTGAGTGTTGCCCTATCAGGTGCTCTCTACATGGGCTCTATTGCTGCAACAAACCTCTGCCTGAACCACCAGGCTTTCCTTTGAAGTTTTAGTGGAAGCTCTTAGGACTTCATAGATTTTTATTTATTTATTTATTTATTTATTTATTTTTTATGTACTTAGTACGGGGTCTACAGGGTCTCACTACACAGATCGGACTCGTAGTGATTCTCCTGTTTTCAGCCTCCCGAGTGCTGGATTACAGGCTCGTGCCACCACGCCCAGTCTCAGTTGCAATCTTAGCATACCCCATGGGTGTGGCTGGCCTGGGTTCTGATGCCCAGGATCAAACCCCAGTCGCTACACTCGGCCTAGGCAGGCACTTTAGTCCACTGAGCTTTTGAGCCAATCCAGGACTTCATAAGTGTTATATTCCGTGTGTGCAAAACCAGCTCCATGTGGGTGTCAGTTTGGCATAGGCATGAGCATGCGCTTTGCTTTTGGGTCTTCTTGCACAGCTGTTATAGTGACTGCCATATGCCTCACCCACTGACTGTAGGAGATACAGCTCCTAAGGTAATCCTCGTGAGCACTGTAGTACTTTCTGAAAGGAGTCCAGCAATCCTGCCCTGCCAGACCTCTGGGCCTGTGATGGTGTGGGCAACCTGGAAGATTTATGATATGCACTAGTGCCCCTGTCTCCTGGCTATTTTTCTCATGTCCTTATGCAAAAGAAGTGGCTTCTTTTTGTCTATGATACTCTTTCTTACATGTCTTCCCTAGCCAGCTATGGATTTTCCAAATCTTTCCATTTCACTTGCTTTTGCCCCCAAGTTTCAATGTGTATCAGGCTAAAAGCAGCCAGTAATACCTATGCTACTTAATACTTCACAGTGGGTATCAAATTTCAACAGCATGAAAGCCTTGAAGAACATGTTCAAACTGTATCAAAACTGTAGCACTATCCCATTCCATCTAGTGACACAAAATACAGATATATGAACAGGTTGACCTAGAAAAGATGGGTGAGGGTAAAGTCAAAGTATAAATGAAGTGTTCATGATCATACTGGACGGATGACTAGGACCAGCAGCAGATCTTTCCTAAGCTTCCTAAAAGGGAACTGGGAGTGGAAGATGGAATTAACTAGAGGCTGACAGAGAAATCAAGAATCTTAGTGAAAATAAAAATATATTCCTTTTTGCCCACTTCTTCCAGTATGTTTTGGCCTTATATGTACCAGATTCCCTCTACCTTGAGTAGCTTGTCCTCTGGACGCATATGATTGAAGAAGTGAGACTATTGGCAATAATGATGGGGATTTTGTTCCCCTAATACAGGAAGCTTATTTTAGGTAGAAAATGCATTTAAAACCCTTTTAGAGGGCTGGAGAGATGGCTCAGTGGTCTAAAGCACCTACTTAGAACAAGTTCAGCGAAGCACAGGGACCACGGTTCAATCCCCCAGCACCACATGCCAGCCAGCCCGCCCCCTGGTGGGCTGAGCTGGCCACACACACACCTCTCTCTCTCTCTCTCTCTCTCTCTCTCTCTCTCTCTCTCTCTCTCTCTCTAATAAATAAAAAAAAAAACCCTTTTAGAGTTGGCATGTAGAGTTAAAGCTAAAGTCCAAAGGCTTAAAGTATGTGTTGTTGGGGACATACTGGAGTAAAGAAATGTAGAAGATGCTTAGAGACTGCATTTTATCTAGATATTAGCTAGATAACGAAATCATTTCTCACCTTACAAAAAGATAGGACAGGTAAATTTTACAGTGGGAGGAAGAGAAGGAAGAACAGTTATTATAGGCATGCAAAGGGCCAGTTAAGAGAAAGAATTTGAACTGCTCTAGCTACCAATAACAGGCTTTAGTTGATATTTGAATTGGAGCAGGAGTAGCAACAGATGAAATAGCCTATACAGGATGAGAGCTCTTCAAGAGCAGATCACAGAAAGCCCACGGTAATGGAAGCAATGTTAGAGAGAAATGACAGAGAAAGGAAAATAATATGCCGCTAATGTGGTGAAGTTCCTAATAGAAAAGAGGGGGAACATTTATTGCCTATTTATAAGTGAACAGCATGTTTTCTCTGACTCTACTAGCTGCAAGGGGCCAAGAAGCACGAAATAGTCAAAGTGACATCACAAACTAGAAATTCCTTGAAAATCTTGATTTAGAATCCCTCTGTATAATGGTAGGGACATCAAGGAATTCCTGTCCTGTCCCGGGGTAGCCTGTGTAGCTCATGTACTGATAGGCTCTTACCTGAACAGCAATGAGCCAGGCAAGTCTGTCTCTGGATCTTTGATTATTTGTAGTTAAAAGACTATATTCAGTACATAATGTTCACATTCCTTATGGGAAGTTGGTACATGTACGTAACACATCTTACTTCTGTCAATCCCCTTCCCCTTGTTTTTGAAATCCCCCTCCCATCTGAGAAAAAAAAACAACCTATCTCCATACTTCCTATTGTATATCTTTTATTTTTTCTTTATATTTTGTGTTTCTCATATAAGACGAACTATGTAATATGTAAGCTTGTGTGTCTCTTTTATTCCACTTAATATTATCTCAAGGTGCATTCATTTTCTAACAGATGACTCAAATTTATCTCTTTCTGGCAGAATGGTATTCCTTGTGTGTAAATACATTTTATTTATCCTTTCATTGTTGATGGACATAAAGGTTGATTCCAAGATTTATTTCTTATGAATTGTGCTGCTATGAACATGAGTATACATGTGTCACCGTAATATGATGCCTTTATCTTTGGGGAAGATACCTGGGTCAAGTGGAGTTTCTAGTTTTAGTTATCTGCATAATCTCCATACCAATTTCCATGCTGGGTGTACTAGTTTACATTCCCATCAACAGTATACAAGAGTTCCTTCTTCCCCCGAAACCTTGCCAGCAATTTATTTTATTATTTGATTTCTTGATGATGGCCATTTTCTCTAGAATAAGATGGAATCTCAGTGTTTTAATTTGCTCTTTTCTGATGACCAACAGTGTTGAACATTTCTTCCTTACGGCCATTTGTATTTCTTCTGGGAAGGGTCTATTCATTTCACTTGCTTATTTTTTGATTATTGTATTTTGGGGAAGCCTAAGTTTTTAAAGTCATTTAATATATTCTGAGTATTAGTTTTCTGTCTGAGCAATAGCTGGTGAAAGTTATTTCACATTCTGTAGGTTTGTTCATGGTTTCTTTTGCTAAGCAGGTTTTAATTTGATACAATCCCATTTATTGATTCATATATATATATATGAATATATATATATATATATTTGGTACAGGATCTCTGTGCAATTCAGACTCAAGGTGATCCTGTTTTCAGCCTCCCCAGCACTGGGATTACAGACATGTGCCACCATGCCTGGTCTTGGTGACTAACTCAGCACACTTAGGAGTGGAGCCAACGTGGCTTGTGGTTGGGGCATCGAACCTTGCTCCCTGCACTTGCTTAGGCAGGCATTTCGTCTCCTGAGCTATCTTGCTGGCCATTGGTACTATTCCTATGCAACTGGAGTTCTATTTAAGAAGTCCTTGCCTATGCCTCTGACTGTAAGAGTTTTGCCATTTTATTCTTTAGCCGGTTACTTCCATTTAACTTTAGTTTGTTGATCCATTTTGATTTTACTTTAGCACATGGTGAGAAATACAGGTCTAGACTTCTGTATGGATAGCCAGTTCTCCCAGCACCACTTATTAGAGATTATCTTTCCTCAAGTGAATGCTTTTGGTCCCTTTATCGAAGATCACATAGTTGAATGTGCTTGAGATTATTTCTGCATCCTCTGTTTTGTTCCATTGATCCTCATGTCTGTGTATTTACCAGCATCATGCTATTATTTCTATCACTGTAGCATCATAGTATAACTTCAAGTCCTCAATTGTGGTGCCTCCCATTTTGCTTTTGTTACCTAGTATCAATTTGCTATTCAGTTACCCAGTAGTTTTGTTCCCTTTCTTTATTGGGCTGTTCTGCCTACAGGTGTTCCACAAGTAGAGTTAGGGTGAGAAATCTGCCTGGCTTAATTCCATTATAGGTCTACTGCCTGGTATAATTACTTTTAAATGTAAAGTGTGTGCTCAGATGGTATACTTGTGCATATAACACTTGGCTGAACTTGTCTGTTACACTCCTTGAACTCACTTCTATAAGAGTACCTTGTGCCTGGATTACTTTGTATCATAGAGAGGAGCCTAGAGCCTGTATGCTTGGGAGTTACAGGGACCATTCTGCTCAAGACCCTACAAGGCTGATTCTGTTTTCATTCAAGTCAAGCTTTTGTGTAGGAACTGTAGAGTACATATAGATAAGTAGACAGGATACTTCTCATACAAGTACCCTCTGAGTACATGCATCTGAAACTTTCAGTCTCTAAGCCTTGGCAAAAAGTAAGAAGAAAGTAGTTTGAGTGAATGGATCACTACTGGTACCTGCTAATTTTTAGATCACTGTGGGAATATGTTCTTTGTTCACTGTTGTTGTGTGGATTTTGTTATTAGTTCTGATGTTTAGTAACAGTTTTAGGAGTTGATTGAAACAGATCCTTCTAGGTGTGCATTTATTTTTATTAATGAAATCTGGCATTTGATTGTAAGTCCTGATTAAAAAAATCATTTCTTTTTTCTCTTTTTTTTTCCCCCCAGTACCAGGGATCAAACTCAAGACCTTGCACTTGCCAGGCAGGCACTTACATGCCTGAGCTATTTCCCAAGCCCCTAAAAATGATGATTTCCAACATTAATGAAATCCTCTTAAATTTCTACTTTATTTATCAGGCTGTCACTGATGAGTTTTTTTTTTTTTTTAATTATGTATTTATTTATTTATTTATTTATCTGCTCTTGTCTATGAATGACCAGAAAAGAAAAGAACATCTTATTTATTTATTCCTGTGGTCTCTTTGATTAAGCTTTATTAGGCTCTCAAAAGTTAAGATATAGATTGGGAATGTAGCTCATTGGTAGAGTGTTGACCTAACATGTATGAAGCCCAGGGTTCCATCCTCACATCACACAACAAAAAGCAAACGAAACAATTGAGGCAGTAGCAATAATGAAGAGACATGAACCTTGAGTTTCAAAGTATGCATTCTAATGGGCCTTCAGAATATGCTGACTATGTTGGGGTGTGTGTATGTGGAAATTTTGATGTGGGAATTTGAATTGCTGTATTAAGTTCTCTAGGGAAACAGAACCAATCATATATGTATTGTCTGCCTGTCTATCAAGAGATATGAAAATTTATTATAAAGAATTGGTCCATGCAATTATAGAGACTGAAAAGTCCTAGTATATGCAATTGGCAAGTGAGAGAATCCAAAAGCGCTGATGGTGTAGTTCCACTGTGTCCAGAGACAGAGGCCTGAGAATCAGTGTTGTAAATTCTACTTTGACTCAGATCCTTGCGTTTGCCAGTCAAGCACTTATCCAACTGAGCCATCTCCCCGACCCCTAAAGGCAGAGCGGGGACTCAAACCTGCGAAGTTGCACTGTAGAGCCTAATGCGTAAACCACAACACTATCTCTCCAGCTCATAAATTCTACTTTGAAAGCTAGCAGTTTAGACCCAGCAAGAACCCGTGTTTCAGTTTGAGTACCAAAGCAGGAAAACTGTTGTCTCAACAGTGGCGGGCAGGAAGAGTTCTCTCTTCCTTGTGGCAGGGTTAGCCTTTTATCTTGTTCAGACCTTTAACTGATTGGATGGAGGGTTACAATGTTAAGGAGGGCAATATGCCCTACTCAGTTTGCAAATTGAAATGTACCTTTCATCTATGACTACTGTCAGAAACATACCCAAAATAATGTTTGATCAAGTAACTGGGCACCTCATTTTTTTGTCAAGTTGACATACAAATTAATTATCACAAGCAATTTATAATTTGGAACAATTTCACTAAATAAAAGCAATACAATAATTTAAAGCATCATGAAATCAGTGAATGAATTTGTTGTATTATGAGCAGTTTTCTTTTCAGCAATTTTTAAATTGAAGCTCACTGTTATACATGCTGTTCAAAATACAATCCAGATGTTAGTAAACTGTCCTTACTCATTCAATCATTATTGTGCAGTAACCCATCAATACAGTGGAAAAACATGCTATTGATAAAATAAAGCCAAATGTTGAAGACCTGTGATATTGACTTAAAAATTATTTTCAAAACTGAGAATATGGCTGAGTAGTAGAATACTTGAATAGCATGTGCACAGTCCAGGGTTGATTCCCAATCACTGCCAAAAAAGAGAGCTTTTTACAAAAGCACAGTGACTGTGAATTACTTTATTATATCTATCTCTGCATGTGGTACCAATTTCTGATATTGGATCATGTTTAAAACTAGTGGCAGTCTATAAATGCAAAATACAAGTATTTTGTATTTTAAGGGTGACATAATGAAAACTCATTGTTGAAGACATGCCCGTTTCATTAAGAAAATGATTTTCATTGTATATGCCCTCTTATGTAGGTTCTATAATTGAATTTTTTTTGTTGCTAGATTTTTTTTTTTTCCTTTTGGTTTGGTTTTTTGAAACAGTGTCTTGCTGTGTTGGTCTTCAGCCCAGGCTGGGCCTTAAACTTGAAGCAATCCTCTCTCAGCCTCCTGAGTGTTGAGGTTAAAGGCATGCACCTCAAAGCCTAGCAGTCACTAGAATTCTTTGGTTTTTAAAATAGTGATGCACTGCATATTCGTCTTTTATAAATATTCTGCATGAGTCTCTTTTCCTCTTTGTGTCTCTGTGGTCTCCCACCGCCTTAAACCCAGGGCCTCATGTATAGTAGCCAAGCACGTTACAGTAAGATACAAGGAGTCCCTCCTTTTTTTCAATAATGTATGGAGATAATAAGCAGAGTAATGTGAAAGAGTTCATTTTTAAGAGTTTTGATAAATACTGTCTAATTGCACTTATTCACTTATGTAAAACCCATATTAATAAGAAAAGCAAACTTGTCTTAGGTACGGGTCAGGATTTGGGCTTCATGTAGATTATTTGGTTTAATCTTCAAAACAGTCTTTTGAAGGAGTTATAATATTCCCATTATGGAACATCTGAGTGCCTTTAGTGTGTGAGGCTATAATAGTGAGCAAAACTGTTGTTGACAACCATATTCTAAAAGAAAAGAGTACAGCAAATACTCTGTTTGAGATTATGAGAGATTATGACAGAAATTTGAGCTTCTCTGAAAGTATGTCACTTGGGATGAAGAGAGAGAAAGTAGAGGGAAATTATCAAAAAAATGTGTGGGGCCTCCTTTGAGTCACCCAAGTAAGGGGGTATTTTAGGCTGGTTGTGTAAAAAAGCAGTTCTAGGAGCAGCTCAAGACAAAGCTGAGGCTGGCTGGTCTTGCTAGCCTTTTAAGGATTTAGTTTCTTTCCTAAGAGTAGTGGGAAGCCTTGGAAACATTTCTAGTGGTGGAGCCCAAGACAGGATGCTTCACTTCCCTGCTATGTAACAGTGGTTTGTAATTTGTGAAATTGTCTGTTGTTTTATAGTTTGAATTGGTTTGATAGGTAGATACATGTATATTTTTTAATTAAAGATACTTCAAGCTGAGTGTGTAATCTCAGCTACTTTGGAGACTGAGGAAGGAGCTCTCAAATTACATCCCAGCCTAAGTGACTTAGTGTGAAACCCTGTTTCAAAAAATAGGAAGGGCTGGGGATATAGCTTAGTGCAAAGGCCTGGTACAGCAAAAACAAAATAAAACAAAAACTTGGTACTGCAAAAACAAAATAAAACAAAAACCTTAAACATGAAATCCATAGTCGTAGGGGTGACTTGAGACAATGAGGAAAGGATGATTCAAAGCTTCTAAGTCAGAGAATACTCAGTGCATTTTTTGTCACTGTAAGGAAGACTGAATTTGTATTGGAAGCAGAATGTCAGTCAGCAGATCTTGCTTCATCAAAAATCAGCATTTTAGCTTCTTTCTGTCCATACCTGTTTCTCTCTCTTGTAATTCCCACCTGAGAGGGTGTCACTTAAGGGACTTTGTGAAAGAGGTGCTGAGGCCTTGTAGAATGTAGGGAATAGTGTGAGGGAGAAAAGTGGTCTTAAAGTGTTTTCTCTACCTTTTTACTTGCCTGTTGATGCTAGTGACAGTAACATGGCTATAGAGTATGTGAGTTGGTCGTTAGAAAGTCTTCATGATTTTGTTTAATATTTTCTTTAGACAGCTCGTTCAGTAGGTTATGTATCTCCTATCTGCCCTGCACCCCCGCATCCTAAGACAGGCCGTAAATAACACTTCTTAGAATTATATTTCCGTAAAATGTGTGTTCTACTTTATTTTAATTTCTGCTTTTAAATTTTACTTTTGAAGAAACAAACTTTAAAACTGAATGCTAGAAAACTGAAGTTATACTTCTCCAGAGTAAATTAAAAATATTTTTAACTGGAAAATTGTAGCTTGAAGGGTTAATTTTCACTAATGTAGAATTCCTTTTTGTTTACATTCTTTAAATATGTCTGCAGAAGGAGAAAAAATGGTAGAAAATTTGTAAGAACATTAACGTATTTCATAGTGCTTTTTATCCCTTAAAATATATGAGTCTTTTCCAACAATGGGATCATGACAAAGACTCCTGTATTCAAATGATCATCCTGCTGCTTCCTTTAAATATAGTTAAGCTTGCAAGCGGCAAAGGTACGAAAATTATGATGGGTGGGGTTGTATTTTAAGGTTTTTTTTAATAATCAACAAAAATATAGCAAAATTACTGCAGAATATTTACATTATAAGCATTTATATTTAGGTATATAGTAATTATTTCTAGTTCCAATTTTGGTATTTTGAAATTGTCATTAAATAAGGGTTGGCAAAGAAAATGTAGGCTTTCGTACTATTACTATTTTAACAGAACAATTTTTTTGTACTTAAGAAAAAAAGCTTTTTCTTTTATTATTGAATAAGAAACTCTAAGGTATTTAAGTAGTTGTACTGTTTTAGAAAAATAAAGGTTTTGGTGAACCTGCTTCTGAAAGTAGACAGTGTGACCATATCACGTATGCTTTCTTAATAATGCCAGACATTATCAGATTGATTAACTCAGCATGAGGCCTAATCAGATTTAACTGTGGTTGGCAGCTGTACACTAGAAGAGTAGTAATATGATGGGAGAATAAAATCAGCTTTTCAATAACCGACATTAAATACAAAACTAAAAAGTGTATCAAGTGTTCATTATTTCATAATCACATATAAAACTGTTACATTCATATAGATTTATCAAATCCATGCTGACTTGTATTTTTAAAGATTGGCTACTGTCAGAAGCTAGATGTACTGATAAAATTTTTATTTGATAATTGATGGTGTGAGTTTCAAACAATTACGATTTTCTACGGGCTTCAGAGGACAGAGTTTTTATCTGCACACAGTATTTACTCTAGACTTCACAGGCTATCCAGCCCATCTAAGAGCTAGAGCCAAAACCACCACTTACTTTTCCTAGAATCAGTGAAGTATTTCTTTGTGAAATAAGTAACTGAAGTAACTGTTTCTCCTTTTTATTTAAAAAGTTAGGAAAATTAATAAATGATATTTAAGAGCAAGCCTTAAATCAGAAGCTTGTGAATTAGTTCTAATTCTGCTAGTAACTATAGTCTAGGTTTTAATTAGATTAGTTCACTAAATGTTCAGAGAATGTTTACCATGTGTAGGCCATTCTGAGCTCTAACGCTGTATTAATGACCTAAACAGTGAAGATATGGTCCTCACTAAAAGCGTTGTTTTAATGTGCTCAGAACCCATAGTTTTTGAAGCTGATAGCCAAGACTACTGAGAAATAAACATAACAAATACAGTCTGTATTTCACAGTTACGTTGCATGAAACTTATGCATTATTTTTATATTCTGCTGTGACATCCACTTTTGGTAGTTTTCTAAAGCTGTTGAGCTAATAAAACTCAAAATGACTTTTCAGGTATTATCCAATCTTGTGTTATCATTGGAGTTTAAAGTAACAAAACTTGATGAGTGAGAAAGGTAAGGAAAATGATACAAATCAGGTTTCACCTTCTGGAAAAAAATAAGGGAATTTCAGAAAGCAGTTTTTCAAACAAACATTTGTTAACATGTCCTGGATACCTTGTCTCTTAACACATAATCACATCATATAGACATATGAGAAATAACAGTATTAAATCTCTCATATTGCTTAAGATTTGTAACTTATTAGTAGTGTTATGACTGGTTTGAATCCAGAAAATTAAGAAACATTTAATGTAGAAAAAAAAGAAACAGTTTCTATTATTATGTAGTATAATTGTCCCTAACAGGTCTTTAGTGTAAGAGAATATAATTTGTAATTCTTTGATAAGTCCCAGAGTATATGAAGCTCAGTAGCTGATTCAGTCTTCTCAAACTGTAATCTTGTATAACAGTAAAAACATCTCTCCCCCAATTCCAGATCCAAGAAGACTGGAGTTATTTTGAGAACTTTTAAGGACTAGTAAGTGAAAACTTAAATGTGTCTATCTAGCTGTCACAGAAGCCTTTCTAAAAATTATAATTTGGCTATCCTGTGTTATGTGTATAGGAACATTTGTTGAAATGTCTGCTTTCTAAATGTAGCTTTAAAAGACACTGAACAATTAGGCAACAACATTAAATTATAAGCAGTATTCAAATCATCATATTAATAAAATCTGAAATCAGCTTGGAATAATGAAAGGAATTGAAATGTATTAGAATGCAGTAGTGGATTTTGTATAAATACACTGTGGAAACCCACATTGTGAAAACCCAGAAGTATGAGATATAGAAAATATTAGATATTATGTGTATAATAAAATAGTAGATATTTTACTTAATATGCAGTACTTAAATATTCGTATGTTCATTTGCTGTTTTAGGGATAATACAATTTTTAAAATTATTGAGTTGTAATTTATTTACTATTACTAGGATTTACATATGTGTCATGTGCTTATATATACTTCACTGATTAGGTCTTGAGTCATCAAGTAAAATTTTTAAAGCTTTGATAGAATAATCTCGTCGTTTAACTTTTTAAAAATTATAAATGTGGCTTTAAAAGAGCTGTCTTAAAAATATAATTGTACTATTCTTTAATTTTGAGGTAATTGACACATTCAGTTCACAATTTGGGGTGTGATTGCAGAAAATGCTCACCCAATCCAAAGTTTAGTACCTTTATCACCATTCACTGATGTTTGAAATCAATAGTAAACATCTTCATTCACCTGTTACAAGGCCATAAATGCAAATAACCTGGGAGATAAAACATAATTGAATTGTATTGCCACATGAAAGTTCACATCACTAATGCAACATTCCTTTTATAGGAGGATGCTTTGGTAGGGAAGAGAACATTGTGGTAGAGGATAGGGTTTATGGTATAGGTAAACTGGGTTCCAAGGGTTGCTAACCTATTTTAAAACTTTACACAGGGAAATCTACATTGTTAACTCCATTAAACAGTTTAGGAAGTGTTTTTAGAATTGCACCCCTAAGTACAATTTGTGAATGTTAAAGGTTTTGATGGTGTTAATATTCTATGAGAAACATAAATGTTGTACATACAGTATGCTATAGTCTCTTCTCCTACAGAGAAGTGCTGATGTGTATCAGGATCCCATTGGTGCCATTTTAACAAGAAGTTTTCAGGAATTACAAATGGGACTGGAGGCCAGAGATATAGCTTAGGAGCACAATGACTGCCTGTCAAGCACAAGGTCCTTGGTTTGATTCCCTGTACCAAAAAAAGAATAGAAAAAGAAAAGAATGGACTAGGCAAACAGTCTTTTTGGTCCGTTTTCACATTTTACACTGCTTTTTCAGCGGTGACTGGCAGCTGACAGTTTTACGGTTGCTGTTTACTTTGCAAATCTATTGATCCAATAGTAGCTTTCATGACCTGGTTGTCTAACCCACTCAAATGTAGTGATCAGAACAATATACTGTTACTTTGGTTCACAAGCTTGTTTTTTTTTTCCATGATTCTGGTCACAAACTGAGTTGATGAAAAACCCGGTCAAACTCAATGATAAAGTTCATTGTTAACCTTCTGGGGAAATTAGATTTGATTCTCATCCAGTTCTGTTTGCAACTAGAATCATTTAACCTCTAGTAGGTTACTTCTGTAGGGAATACTGTCTTATTTTCATTGACTACCATTTGTTTCAATGGTTTCTTGACCCAGTGCTTGAAGAATCACTCACTCATAGGTGGGCAAGAATTACTGTGGTTTGCTATTAGAATTTATTTTTTATTTTTATTTTTTATTTTAGGGAAGAGCCTACAGGGTGTTCAGGTTCTCACTACTAGATCAGACTCAGTGATCCTCCTGTTTACAGTCTCCCAAGTGTTGGGAGTACAGGTATGCACCAGGTACAGGTATACCCAGTCTCAGTCGCCATCTCAGCATACCCCGGGAGTGGGGGCGGCACAGCAGGCCTGGGGATGGAACCCCTGGCCCCTGCCCCTGCTTGCAGGTGCTTTAATCCACTAAGCTATTTGACTAGCCCTTAGAGTTTAAATGAAAAATGCAGAACAAAATTATGATCATTTGTGAGTTGTTAATTCAGTGTTGAAGCTGAATATAAAGGGCCTTTATACTCCTATGAGAATATGCTTGTCTTTTTTATAGTGTAAAGGGCGGGGCAGTAACAATACCAGTTCAGTAGCACCTTCATGTAATAGGTTCATACTTTGACTGACGTTCCTGGTATATACATCATAATATAGAAAGAAAACTTTTGTTGACAAAAACCAACTTGATATCTTTCTGTTTCCAGATAGAATTTTTCAAATGTGATATATGAATAAGAAGTAACAAATAAGCATTTCAAGGGGATATACTGTTAAAAGTATCATTTTAAAATACCATACTGTGTTATCATACATAAAATAAGATGCATTGCCAGATTTTTACTTGACACTTGTTTTCAGGCCTGGGATTGCTTCAGATTTCTTCTCTCTCAGCTTCACACACTGGTGGCGTTACAGGCATGTACCAGCACACCTGGCCTTTGCTTATTTTTATGCTTCTTCTTTTTATATTTTTAAGTGCACATATTAGCTGCATACTAGGAATTTTAAGTGTTTGCTATTTAGTTTTAAAATGTTGAAGTATTTACTGTTAAGTTGAATTTTAGTTAAGAAATTATAAAGGACTGATATCTGACAGTGCCTTTCATTATCAGATTATAGCAAATCATTTTACTTTAAATTTCCATTGTAGGAACAGAACAGTTATATAAAAGTGATGTTTTTCCTACTGTGATAAGTCTTTAACATTTAGTCATACTTTTGCATAACAACTGATAAACTGCGTACAATTATGTCTCTCAAGGGACATATGTATTCAAAATTGACTAAAGAGTACTTCTCTAAAATATTTCTAAGGGAAAATTAAAGTTAACAAAAGGGTGAATTTGAAAGATATTTTAAGGTGTTGGAAGGTAGCATTTTAGAATATCAAAAGTATATATATGAGAATGATTTGTCACAACAAAGTGTGTTTACACTGCTCACTAGTTATATTGGTAAGTATAAAATAGTAGCTATTACCTTTCTTTTTTTTCTTGTTAGATTAGTAAAACAAATGAGGAATTTTAATTAGATTGTGGTTGATCTTTGAAGCTAGCCAGGCTCCATAGGGTCTGAGATTTTCTGACTCTGCTACTTTAAGTAAATGTTTAATGTAGGAAAAAATCACCTATATATTTAGAGAAACACAGACTTTATTGTAGTAGGTCTGGGAAAGGGCCTAAGGTTCTACATTTCTAATAAAAAGAATCTCTGAATAGAAAAGGACAAGATTATCACAGTGGTGATTTAGAATCTAAAACTGCAAGTAAAATGATTGTAGATAATATATTTATACTAATTTTACAATAGTTCAGATTTTTAATATTAGTTATTTAACTGGTTTATACACCGTCTTTTGCTGGCTAGACCCAGGTACCCCTGGGTTAAAGGTATTGGTTGAATGGTTACTTGGAAGCCTTTTCTGGGTAGACACAGCCTGTACTTTCAGGGCTTTGATTCCAGCACTCCTTCCCTGTCTTGGGAACCTTTGTGCAATATGCAAAAATCACAGCCTACTGTATGTTCCTGGCTTTTTGAAAACGCTTTTTTGAAAAATGTGTATAAGCAAAGCAGGAAAATCATTACCTACCTTTTCGTACATTGCAATAATATGGCTTTACTAACAAGTTTAATAGAGTTTAAAATTATGTCTATCAACTCGGGAGAGAGACAGGCACAGGCACAGGCGCAGGCACAGCAAACTGAGAAGGAGCACACTGCTCCAGGCCGGGCCTCCGGTGACCCACCACACTTCATCTCTTGGTACGATGTGTGTCTGGATGGCCTTCTAAAGCCTCAGATGCTCACAAATGAGGCTTTTGGGAGATCTCTGAATCATGGGTGCATGATGCTGGGATTAAGGGCATGTGATAACTAAATTGATTTAGCATAGATCTGACTGTGGGTAATGGAAGCCATGCCCCGTTTACAGGTGAGGCCACCCAAAGGC